>NC_081541.1:6375621-6389587 GCF_901000735.1 Corylus avellana
AACAGAGAAAAGGTTGCGAAGGGCCCTGTCTATTTCTGATTCAGGTAACTTTTTCTGCTCTACTGCTTTCTTGGTATGGTTCTGCAAGTAGGATCCGCAATCGACATCCATTCCTGTAAATATTGTTCCAATACATGCAAGCAACGGCAGAGCTTGTTAGTTTTGTCAAGTTTCTCAATCAAGAATAAGTCCTATGGAGTTTGAGTGCATTATAAATCCGTCAAAGAGCTATGTTATATACTACTCCCTTATTTCACTGTATTGATGTGTCCGTGCAGAATGGGATGAGATGAGATGTAGTATATCTAATCGTAAAGAGAAATGTTAAAAACCACCCCCAATCTCGCTCCTATCCTATTGAGTTGATGTAGCAATACCCATTTGCCTTTGATTTTTTTTTTTTCTCTTACAAGGTCTGATAGGTACTGTCATTACAGTCTAATGAGATGGGGTGAGGTGAGAGTAGTTTTTAGCATTACTCAATTGTAAAAGAAACTAAATTATGATAAGTGACTAACATAGAAAGTCGGAAGTTACTTAAAACACAAGTATAAAATGAATGGATCTGAAAATAGGATTATTCAAACCTTTGAGTGAAGATAAACCCAAGAAAAAAAAAAGAAAAAGAAAAAACCCATAGACAGTAACAATTTTAGTTCACCTTGGGCCAGAACGACGGCATCTCAAAGAAAAAGTAGGATAAACTCCATTTAGAGGGCCCCAAGATTGGACTTATGGTAACTGTGGACCAATTATCGATGATTACGACTTTTGACTTAAACCCAGTTGGGCCCCTGAGTAGGTGGGCCGTACGATTAACAAAGAGGCAATGCGGGCAGCTAGTGAAAGGACACTTCTACCCAATGGAAAAGAAAAAAAAAAAGTACAGAAAACAAAAGGCGACCGACACGAAATTCTTGACAATAGACCTACACATGAACACAGGCCAATGGATAAAGAAATAGTGTAATTGTCTGTAAGGTTTTGATTTCAGACGATTAATTGTTTAATCTTACACGATAATGTGATCATATTAGAAGAAATATATGTTAAAAATTGTAATTTTTTTGGGGTATTGCAATTGAAAAAAGCAATTAATGGGAATAAAAAAGAAAAGAAAAATGATCCGACCGTACCAGCTTTGAGGACATCAACAACAGCATCTTCTGGTGTTTTAGCATATCTTTGGTTGTCAAAGATGATAGAGACAGCATCGCAATCTGATGTGATGTAGCTGTTCATTTTCAACAGGAAGACGAGCAATTTAATTAGTGAGTGTGCAAAGTTTGAGAAAAGTTGTAAATGATTTACTGCATATAATATATTGGATTACCCATTGAAACCCCATCGGCCTCTGGCAGTCTTAGATAGCAGATTATAATCTGCACAGCTTGGGACGCCATTGACACGGTTGTACGCACACATTATCCCACTGGCTCGCCCTTCTTCTACGCAGCTCTGGAATGGAGGTTGATATGTGTCCGCCATATCTTGCACCGTCACCTGCAATGAACACCGACTTTAAATTATGACTAAAAAAGAGATACGATCGCATTAATGTTTCAGAAATATTAGGATTACTAACTCTTTTATTAAGATATGAGTACTAAATGACGTGGAACTCATTTATTGGTATTTGTATAATTTTTTTTATTAATTGTTTTGATCATCTTTAATGAATAAGTTCACGTCATAATAGTATTCATATGTTAGTAAAAGAATTAGTACTCCTAACATTTTCCTATTTGTTTTCTAAAACTAAAAAAATTTACACTACATCATGTTAATATTCATATGCTAGTAAAAGAATTTTACTGTTTGTTTTCTCAAACTATAAAAATTTACTATGCGACAAATTTTGTCCCACAAAAAGATAAAAAAATAATAAAACAAAAATACTCTTAAAAGTTTGGACAAGAAAGGAAAAAAAGAAAAAAAACTAATATAAATCCAAAACACCATAACCCAACAATGGCCACCCACCCACCGAGCTGGTTTATTAACCTTTATTTTAGTTTATATAATAATATACTAATTATAATGCCCTCGAAAAAAGCCATAAAAGAAAGCAACAAAGACGTTGGAGCAGAACACTGTGTCCCATAAAGGAGCAGAGCTGCAGAAGAAGCCATAAAAGAAAGCAACAAAGACATTGGAGCAAATGGAAATGAATGAGCGTGAGCCAAGTATGGGGGGCTTCAAAGTTGAACACTTACGCGAGCATCGAAAACGAAGCGGTTTACGCCCTTCCAGTCGTCCAAATCATAAGCCGTGAAATGCTTGCAACAAGCCGAAGCTTGAAGTCTCCCTTTGAGCTTCCCACCCTCGAAGGAGTCCCCCTGAACACCCCTCACATATGCCGCTGCATACCTCCCTGTCACCAATGGATCCTCTCCAGGCGTCTCTTGCCCTCTCCCCCATCTTGGGTCCCTAAATATATTTATATTCGGAGCCCAAAACGTCATCCCCTCCGCTTGCCCTGCATTGTACACCGCTCTAGCCTCAGCTCCAATCACCTTAACAAAAACATAATACAGTTAATTAAGAAACTTCCCATTATAAAAAATTAAGTGATTAAATCGTTCGAATTAAGTGATTTAACGGACTCACCTGGCCGATGCGATACCAGAGATGGGTATCAAAGGAAGCGGCAGTCAGAATAACCTGAGGGAAGCTTGTGGCGGCCTTGATAGCCCCATTAAAATGGATGCCGGGGCCAACGTTGGCAACGCCGTGTAATGCCTCGGACCACCACTGGTAGCCGGGGATGCCGAGGCGGGGGATCGGAGGCGCTGTGTTAACGAGCTGAGAGATCTTCTCGTCCAATGTGAGGCGGGATACGAGGTCCTGGACTCGTTTCTTGATGGGTAGTGAGGTTTGGCAGAAAGGGAACGATTTCGTTGATGGGTTAGATGCGTCACATGAAAACGGAGGCTGAGTTGACTCAGTAGTATGCACAAGGAGGAGAAGGGATACGAGAGAGAGGCAATGGATAAGTCCCATTCTGTACTGATGAAGAAGATGTGAAAGCAGAGGAGAGGAAGGGGAAGGAGTGAAAGATATAGACTTATAGTCTTAAAGTGACAAAGGTCAGTGAAGGTCAAATGACAGAGCTGCCACGTGTGTGGTGGAGGGCAAATGTGACTTTGCACTGTGGCAGTTGGGGTTCCGTAACATAACTGGTTGTTAATGCAACCGTAAACTTCCTTGATACTTGTTATGGAGGGTGGTATGGCGGTTTATTATCGTGTGCGTATGCGTTATGGTAGAGCAATTAATTCTACTAAAAGGTGGTTAGACTTTGAGCTATTGATAATTATGGTTTTGTTTTTGTTTTATTTTATTTTGAGAAAAAGGAAATGTAACAGCAGGGCATCTTTGGATGAGACATAAAAAGAGATGGCTTCTCTTTACTGTCTAGCAGTAAGATGATTGACTTTATCCCTTGGAATAATTGAACCATCGATGTGAAAAGCACGGGTGAATTTTAGTCTATGGTCTATAAATAAGGGCAAAACTAAAGATATCATATAATATGTAATCCTACCTAATCATATTTTAATGAAATACTAATTTACTTTAATTATAATACAAATTCATGTTCGAAATATCATAAGAGCACTCTTTGCAGCTTTGCCAAAAAAAAACCAGTTTTTAGTTATTTTAGTGAAACAATTTCGTGAAAGTGGCTAACCCACCCCATAATGGTTGGGGTGGCCAGGGGTGTTTTCCAACCACCTCTTCTATTTTTAAAAATTTTTAAAATTAAATTAATAAAAAATTATTATGCTGACATGGCAAAACGGTGCGTTTCAACTAATTTAACAGCAGTTAAAAAAAATTTGATAGTAATGATTTTCTTGGCATTTCAATTGACTCAAGGATTAAATTGTCCAAAAAAAAAATTTAGGGAGATAAAAATTTTGGGTGTTGAGTCAAGAACTTTAGATATACTTACCCTAAAAAATTTATACTTTTAATTATTTTGATAAATAAAAGTTGGTGAATCCGGTAAAAATGCTTTAAAAATACCCCAAGGTGGTGACCATTTGGCTCCACAAAGCGACTATCTCCCACACAAACACAATCCGTCCTTTAGATTCCACACTCCTTTTCTCTTTTGCACTTTCGTTTTCTTTCTAAACTTTTCAAAATCATGATCTCGACTCTGAAATCTTTAATAAGGATTGAAAGTAAAGAAAATTCCATCAAGACAAGCACTTTTCTGTTCACCGGCGATGAAAGTAAACTATCGTTGTTTTAAAAAATTTAATCATTTAATTCAAAAGGGGCCTTGGAAATTGAATTATTGTAAAGGTGCCTCCAAAAGAACAAATCCTTAAGAGAATATAATCCACATTCCCATGCCCTGAAACTGCTGATGCAGATTGAAACACATCACATGCATCATTTATTGTATTCAGAGCTCTATCATCTATGGGCAGATTACAAAATCCTTTTGAGTCGCTATCGGAAACTTAGGCACCATTGACAAGATTCTATTATCATTCTATTATCGGAAATGATGGTTCAAAGCACACAAGTCATTGACTTATATTTTGATTACACCGTACTTTTATTTCACTTAATTTTACTTTGTTAACATGACATTATTGATCTGATTGTTTCGTTATTTATTTTACGAATAGCTGATTTAAAGGATGCCTGACAATTTCACGTCAATAAAGTTACAGTAAAAAATGGATAAAAGTATGGTGTATAAAATTTTTCTATTCTTATTGCCCATCTATAGAACAATTGTTTTTTAGTAACGTTGTATACTACATTTCATCCCACTCTTAGCGGTTGATGTAATAAGAATAAATAAATTTAAAATACTTATGAACACTACCACGTCAGTCTAGCAAGATGATAATAAGACATGTATAAAGTTGAAATACCGTGTAAGTAGCGTGGTCCAGTAAGCTACATGATAAGTCACAATAAAGTTGATGGTAACAATAGTTGAGGGATTCAAGACGTCTCAAGTTCAACCCTAGCTCTTTTCTAAAACTACAATTCTTTGATACAAATTGGTGACCAGAAGCAAAAGCATGTAGTTTAAGGCAGTAGGTGAGCAAAAGGGTATGATTTTGGATTTAATGGGAACAGAGTGAGAAGAAGAAGACTGAAGACATAAACAGACAAAGCACTTTTCTTTGTGGGACGATTTTTTCAACTTCTTCATTCAAAAAGTAGTTTTGTCAGCAACCAGCATGTTCCTCTATCCTCATCCAACAAGCTGTTTCCAAATTTTGGTGAGAAAAGCTGGAGATATCCAAAGGCTTCTGGACGTTGCAAGTGGCAAGGCTTGACAGAGATTGCTTGCTTATTCAAGCCCCAATTAGCCTTAGCTGAGCTTGGGCTATGATATATTCTGGGCCTTGTGTCCACTTCCAGGCCCATCTACCATAGAGTCCCAGAATTATGTTGTTTGTTGTTGTAAAATATTTTTTTTGAAAAACTTCATTTTAACGTCTTGAGTTACCACATGTTTTAAGAAAACTTCTCAAATTTTAAAAACTCTTAATTTAACCCCCTGAACTTTCAATTTGATTCAATTAACCACCTTTCGTCAGATTTAGCCGTTAACTCCTCCTAACGGAAATTACTAAATAGACTAAATTACCCTTTTGATATTTTTTAAAAATTTTAATTTGAAATTAAGAGTAAATTTAGAATTTTATTAAAAAAAAAAATCAGGGGTATAAATGTCATTTTATTACTTTTAACGTTTAAGATCTGACGAAAAGAAGGTACATTGAATCAAATTGAAAGTTCAGGGAGTGAAATTAAGAGTTTTTAAAATTTGAAGGAGTCTTTTCAAAATACGTGGTACTTCGTGGTCTTTACGCTTAAATGAAGTTTTCCCAAATTTTTTTATTATTTATTTTTAGGAAAGCACATGATAATGAATTTAGATCCCCCATTATTATGCTGTCTGCATTTTTGTGAGGGGTGCTCATAACATGTGGATCCCGTATTCTAAACTATTCGAGGCAAGCAAACCGAGTAATGTTACAAGTCCCTTTTGTGTCTCTCTTGAGTCCCTCAAAAAATGATGTGCTACTAAATTCATCATTAGGCTTATAATTGATTATTATTGGATTTTGATCAAATGATAATTTTAATAGTCATATCATTCTTGAAGGGACTCAAAAAAGATACAAAAAGGACTTTTAGAATTATTCCAAGAAAACCACATGATCATCAATTTCTTAAAAATTCTGACAGCCTAATAAGAAGAGATACTTATCTTATAATAATAAATAATCTGAACGATAATCTTCAAAACTACTGTAGTTTGTAAAATATTCTAGCAATATATACTTGTCCAACACTGAGCTATCACTAGAAATCAACTTATCCAATTGCTAATTTTATATCATTTAGTACCAACCAATCACCATTGTTGTTCGGAGTTGTTCTAGTACATTCATGGTGTCCTTTTTTTTTTTAATTAATTGTTCAAGTGGTGAATTTAATTATTGTTCACAAATACAACTTGTTTCATCTATTTTTTCTTCAATATTTTGCCAAACGCTCTTAAGGGCAATTGGGAGACTTTGATGACGCTTGTGAGTTGTGAGTTGTGAATGTGATGGGCTCTGCAGTTTTATTGTTCAAACGAATCTTATCGCCTCTAATATGATCGACCAATAAGTGGCCAATACGTGTTTAATACCTTATTAAATTATTATTTATTTTTTTTAAAAATGAAATAAATTAAAAATAATGTATTTAATTAATCTTTTTTACATTACCATCATCATCTTCTAGCTCGTTTGATTTTTATTCTGCTGTTATGATTTCCTTTTTACACGTTTCTTAGATGATATATATTATATATGTGGTCAATGAAATTGTGTGGCTACGAATTAGTAAAGAAAATTCATCGTCTTCAAGCTATTTAATTTTTCTTAGGTATTCTTGGAATTGAAAAGTAATTATGGTTGAACGCCCAATTCTTGACATTTAGGTTTGGCAAACAGATATAATATTTTCATAACCTAAAAAAGGAAAAAAAAAACAAAAAACAAAAAACAAAAGATCCAGCAAATCATGCTCACAACCAAGTAAAAAACAAGTGGGGTTAAAAAAAAAATTTCTCAAAACATTTTAAACTATGTGCGTAAAATAATCTTACTATGTGTTACCTTAAATTTGAATTCAAAACTTTTTTTATTACTCTATACAAACTTAAGTTCAAAAAAGACTCAATCGGCTGGGAGTAGTCTGGGACCACGCTTAATAAAGCCAAAGTCACTAGTTCGAATTCTCATTTCTTTTCTTGTGCAGACATGTCCAACAAAAAAAAAAAAAAGTTCAAGAAAGATTTCATAAAATAAATACTTGACATACCACCAAGGTGGTAGTTGAATTGGTAAAGCAGTAGGGGATAAGGTTCAATTCCCCTTCCTCTCTTCTTAGTGGTCACGGCTTCGAACCTGTTTATGGTAGTAGTCCACGAACCAGATGTTACTAAGAAAAGGTTTTACCAACTTGCTCTTTGATAGGGCTGTGGTGATGGATTCGTCTTCCCTAGCAGTACCTATGGCTCAAATCGAATATTTCACAGAAGGTGAGAACCCCAATGGTCACACTCAATGAGAGAAATTACACTGGTCACCCCTTTCTGCCTTTTTAATTCAAATAAATAAATAAATACTTGACATTATAAACATATAATACGCCAATTATGCATGGATTTGCGCGATTCAACATTTGGGATCTGATATTACCCTTGGCTTCAGATGTGTCATGACCAACTAATTAACTGGTAGGTGCATTTAGCATGGTGAACTTCACACTTTCACGCAAGCATCTCAATGTGGTGCATTTTATCCTACCCTCAATATCGTGCCATCTCTAAAAACATAAACCCATTTCACATATGCATATTGTTTAAATATATAACTTGGCACGTACCATTTCATCATGTAAAACTTCTATCTCTTTCTTCTTGAGCATATGGACCCTTTTTGAGTGAGCAGCTCATCATCAAAATACTTTTCAAAAATCTAAAATAATTTCAATATAGGAAAACATTATTGAAATTTGAAAACACCAAAAGAGGTAGGGATTTCACTTACATCAATAATCTTTTAAGAGTTACTTAAAAACTTGTTTAATTGATAAAGATACATTTAATAATCATACAAGTGCCGCATGATGATGATTGATGGTTTGATTTGGAGGGACATATATGTTGGAATATTCATCGAACCAAAGTGGACCCATATACACATGATGCATCTTCCATGATGAAGATGAACCAAAAGGTGGCCAACCAATTGATATAGGGAAGCCAATAGGATTCCATTAGAGTTGGGGTGTGCCTAAAATACGAATCCACCCTACTCCACTTGGGTCACATTCCATTCCTTATCCCTACTTTCGGTCTCAACCATTCTCTCCTTGTGTTTTTATTTCAAAATTAATCTATTAAATTAAATATTTCAAGAAAAAAAAAAAGTTCATAATCATATGATATCGATCTTGCGGTCACAATCCATCCCGGCTGGAAATTGTTTTGTTGCAAGGCAATGAAATTTCGTTGTTCGTAGCCGAAAGTCTAAAAAGTCCCTTTTTTTTTTAACAATTCAATCATTTCAAATATTATTAATGAATGATTTGAATAATACATTCGGCTATTACAATATCAAAAATGCATTAAAGAATTTATTCTACATGAATCAATTCGTCTATAACTGTGACTTATGAGTGCACTATTTGTAAACTTATGAACTGCTTTGTTCACTTCTCGTCGAACATGAACTAATTAAAAAAAGTTAATTAGATCGATGACATTAATCGCAAGGAAACTTTACAATCTCAAATTAAAAAAAAAAAAAAAAATTATCTGGGCTATGGACCCATATATGGTTAGTCAAGTCAATGATCGATGATTAATTAATATAAACGAATGATGGGTGCCCTTTGATTATTAATTCTTTAATATTTTAACATTTTGCTTCTTTTTTTTTTTTTAATAGAAAAGTTGAACTATTCGAGGATTTTTATTTATTTGCTTTATCGCTTTAGTTTAGATATTTTTGTCTTCGTACTAGTCGAGGTTAAGGAATTCATATGATAATAATTAATAAATGCTTAAATATCCGAAATGGTAACAGAAGATAAACCTTCTAGTTTAAACAATTCTAAAGATCTATAATGCGACCAAATTTACATAAACTTCATAAATAATTCTGACAAGGAGTAAAGGACAGATTGAAAGTAAATAGTGATAAAAAGCCAACGAGTAATAATTGGCAGACACGAATCTTTTTCTTACAACACTTTCAATGGCTCAATCATTTTTTCTTTCGTTTAGCTGAAATGGTTAATTAAAAGATTAAAAAAAGGCATTCATCCTTTTATCTAAATCAAAAGCCAAAATTTTATTTAAATTAAATATTTTATGTGTAAGGTCTTATTTATTAAAAAAGAATTTGAACTCATATATGAGGAGGTGTGTTAAAATATTTAATTAAATTATTAATTTATCTTTTCTTATTAATAAAGGCTTCGATGTCTATCGAGTCTTAAACAGAGAGACCTCTCATTTTTTTACTTCTTTCTTCTCCACTTTATCTTCTTCCTCCAAATCCTACAAACGTGTGTATCTCATACCCTCTTCCCAAATTTCACCTTAATTTTTATATTTTTTTAAAATTAATGTGTCTTTTAAAATTACTATTAAATATTTTATAATAAATTACTATTAAATTTTGATTAAATAATAATTAAAAAAAAAAAAACATTTAGCATTACTTTCCAAAAACATTTCTGCGAACATTATTGAACAAATCAACCATGTAAATCAGGAACATGCAACAACACTTGGGAGTGGGGCTGTCTTTTGGAATGGGCGTAAAAGACATGTCCTCTCCACGGCACGGATGGGACAGTGTGACGGTGAGCTTCGTTCCAAATTTAAGAAGCCCCCAAATTTAAAGAGTTCACACAGAAATGCTGTGTGCCAGTACGTGGCACTGGCACGTTCGAGAGGCCCTCCATGGGATCAAGCGGATCCTATTCTATATAAGAGACAAATGAACAAGGTGGGTGAACCAATGTCGTGGCATTTATTAATTGTGTCCTTAGCGTCATTTTAGCTGATCCATAACTGACCCCAAGTTGTTTATGTAGTGGCAGTTGTCAGGTGGATATGGCGGTGGGTGACGGAGGTTGGTGCCGTGGTTTTGGTAGCATAGTGCATGCACCTCACAATTCCTAAACTGCCAAGTGGCCTACTCCTTAAATTTATTTAATTACTTAAATTAATACTCTTCTTTATATATAGGTCCAAACTCCTTAAATTTAAGGTTTCGTCCCGACTAAGAATTCTTAAGTGTGAACATTAGGGTGGGAGGAGAGGACCAAACATTGAATGTGGGTGCCGGTGGAGCCCAGTCACCGGCCAAAAGCTAAGAGAGGAGAGAAAGGCGGTGGGGGCTTACCCTTAACCAACCAAACCAGCTCACCTAACCATGGTTAAGCTAACGACAAAGTACACTCACGCCGTTGTGATGGGAAAGTCGAGGCAAGAGTGGCCCATCAGATACTGTAGTCCACGTGGTGGAACCCGGTTTCGCCAAGCTTCTGGAACTCGTGCTGCAAGCCAACCACGTGGATCAACCATCTCCTAGCTGGGGAACTGTACTTCACCTGGGAAGCACAAGTGGGGATGAGGGGAAAGGGACCCAGGGAAGTCTGGAACTGACACCTGTCAAGTCCACATAGCTAACCTTTCCGTTTGCCTTTACCAAGTCCTCGGACTGACCAGGTAGTCAAACCGTACCGGATCCTCCAGAACTACTTTTACGAAATTATAAAATAAGCAAGATTTCTTTTTTCTCCTTATTTTCGCTAAGGAAATAAACATTATCAAAAATGTTCAAATCGGGTAAGGTGAATTTCTTAGGGTCATTAAGTTTTTTTATATTTGACATGTATTCTCATACAAATTTAATAGTTCAATTATTAGATTTATGAGATTTATTATTGACTTATATGATAATTGATTTATTAGATGAAATGAGTCAAATATAAAAAAAATATTGACCTCATTTCTCTATATACACAACTTTACTCAAAACTCCTAAAGAGTCGGATTAGACCATTATGGTATAAAAAACCAAATCTATTTAGTATCTGGGAATGCATAATCACTCCACTTGATACAATCTAAAATTAAAAAGAGAAATGTTAGGTGTTTTACTGATTTTAGGTGGATATTATTTTATATATAAAAAAAAAAAAACAAAAAAGAAATTAGTCTACGATCCCTTATTTCTCTTACCCCGTTTTTAGAAAATAATATCTACTTAGGACTAGAAGAACACCTTACATTTTTTAATTACAAGAAAAATGTTAGGTGATCTACTGATTCTATGTAGATACTTATTTACATTGTGACATTAATCTTGTCTATGTTTTTGTTTAGTTGGCATGTTCCAATAGGTTGTAAATGAGTCGAGCTCGGGCGAGCCAAGGCTGTCTAAGCTTGGCTCATTTAAAAATTTCAGGAGATTGAGCTCGAGCTGAGCTCATGCCAAGCTCCAAAATTTAAGCTTGGCTTCGCTCGCTAAAAAAATTTTCCTTGTGCGAACCGAGCTAGAGCTCGCCTAATAGGCAAGCGAAGCCAGTCGAGCCGGCTCAACTAATTCAAACTTGAAAAAAAAAAAAAAAATAAATAAATAACTTAGCTCAGTAAGAGAGACTTGCATCCTTTTTATATATTACTTAGGTGAGAAAGAGTTTTTGCTTTTTCCATGTGAGACAATCGGACAAGCTAATTATTATTGTGAAAGATGTGTGCTTGATTTTATTTTATTCGTGTGGGACACTTATAAGCAAACAAATACAAGGAAAATCAAAAAGAGTTTAATCTTAACACTTAATAGTAGCAAAAAAATGTTTAATATACATGGTTAATAATACTAAAATATGAAATTGACTTTGATAAAAAAAACCGTTTATTATATGTAAAAATTATCTAACATTATATATATATATATATATATATATATATACACACACACATATATATATTAACCAATTAGCTCTCTCTATATATAACTAAACCAATTAATTAATTAGTTAACTTAGTTTAATACACACAATACACTAGTTAACTATAAATAGTTATACACTATATAACTACATTATTAATATTTTAACTATATATATATATATATATACGAGTCGAGCTAATAAGCTAGTCAGGTTTTATACGAGTATGTATCGTTTGATAATCGAGTATAGTTTAGTGTCCATGAGTGACTCATTTAATAATCGGGTCGGGCACGAGCCGACTTTGATCGAGCCGATCCTGAGCAAGCTTACGGATAGCTTTATTAGTTTACAGCCCTGTCACTTCCATCCACCTTTAAAGAAAAAACAAAATTTAATGTAAAAACGCTGGTAAAATAGATGCCAAAATGCCCTTGGGCATGGAGAGTATTTTGAACAAAAAGACAAGTAAAAAGGCAATTCCTTAACCAAATATATGGTAAACACACTTTTCATTCCTACTTCCCCAATTTTCCTCTAGAATTACAAGAAGTTATTTTTAATTTAATTTATTAAATTAAGATTTATAATGAATTAGTTTTTAGATGCATTTTTAAAAGGATAAAAAAAAATGTAAAATTAGTCATTGTGATTTAGCTGAAGTTAATTGCAAATTAGGTAAACCAGGTGAACTAATTTTCGAACATTACCGAGTAACTGACCGCGGCAATAGCTACCTCTCTCTCTCTCTTTCGAGTTGAGATTTTCGGCAGCTTGGGGTCATCCCAACATCTGCCAAATCTGACATGGCCAATTATGTTTTTTTATTTTTTATTTTTAAATTGAAGAAGAGAGATATTAAAGGGAAATTCAAATTTAAAATATTAGCATTAAATTTAAGGTATTAGGACCAAATTTGAAGCATTAGCACCAAATTTAGGATGATCGAATCCCTTTTAGGTAATACAAATCTCTAAATGGTTAACATTCCATCCCTAAATTTTAGTTTTGAATATAAAAAACAAATTTTGAAGGCATTAGAAATTAAACATTAATTTATAAAAATTTAACAATTGTTTTTTTTGTTTATTATTATTTTTTTAATATATGTCCTACGAGACAGCCGCATAGCAGGACAAATCTCTTTCTCTTAACAAAATTCTAGCAGGACAAATCTCTTTCTCTTAACAAAATTCTATTGTTGTTGAGAAATTGTTTTTTAAAATTTAATATCTCTCTTCTCCAATTAAAAAAAAAAAAAAAAAGTCATGTCTGACCCTTGAGGCAACCGAAAATCTCAACTCCTACTGAAAGTGGTTATTTCATAAGAATTAACTAACAATTCTAAAAAAAAAAAAAAAAACTAACAATTCTCAAGCTACATTCCCGCCAGCGAACACGCAGAGAAAACGGCCGAGCCGGTGAAACGGGCGGTTGAGCGGGACCCGACAGCCGAGCCCACTGATTCCAAGTCTTAAAAAACGAAACAAAATATTGTGGGTCTGCTATTGTGGGTCCCAGCAAGCGGGTCACTCACGCTCTGTTAACTCGCTCGCACGCTCTATCTTCTTCTCTATAAGTAGAGCATCGAGGCTCGCAATTCCTCGCTCGTTTTCCAAGAACTCGAATATCTTTGATTTTTTCTTTTGAGATTCTTGTTTGTTTCTCGAGAAAGTTGTATTCTATTACCTTCTGTTTTGATCTTTCGCTTCTAAGTTCTCTGGTTCAGTCTGATTTACCTTTCTCTAACTCCTAGGAGGTAATTTTCCGTATAATGCCCTGAGTTGGCTTTGAAAGTGAGGATTTTCTTTTCCTTCGTTTAATTTTTGATTTTGCATCTCAATTATCTATATAACTGACGTAATATTGAAGTGGTTCAAGGAAGAAATAATTCGTTTCTTTAAATTCTTTCTGTATTGCTTATTGTTAATACTCCGTACCTGTTTGT
>NC_081541.1:6389687-6414207 GCF_901000735.1 Corylus avellana
TGCATTTTTAAAAGGATAAAAAAAAATGTAAAATTAGTCATTGTGATTTAGCTGAAGTTAATTGCAAATTAGGTAAACCAGGTGAACTAATTTTCGAACATTACCGAGTAACTGACCGCGGCAATAGCTACCTCTCTCTCTCTCTTTCGAGTTGAGATTTTCGGCAGCTTGGGGTCATCCCAACATCTGCCAAATCTGACATGGCCAATTATGTTTTTTTATTTTTTATTTTTAAATTGAAGAAGAGAGATATTAAAGGGAAATTCAAATTTAAAATATTAGCATTAAATTTAAGGTATTAGGACCAAATTTGAAGCATTAGCACCAAATTTAGGATGATCGAATCCCTTTTAGGTAATACAAATCTCTAAATGGTTAACATTCCATCCCTAAATTTTAGTTTTGAATATAAAAAACAAATTTTGAAGGCATTAGAAATTAAACATTAATTTATAAAAATTTAACAATTGTTTTTTTTGTTTATTATTATTTTTTTAATATATGTCCTACGAGACAGCCGCATAGCAGGACAAATCTCTTTCTCTTAACAAAATTCTAGCAGGACAAATCTCTTTCTCTTAACAAAATTCTATTGTTGTTGAGAAATTGTTTTTTAAAATTTAATATCTCTCTTCTCCAATTAAAAAAAAAAAAAAAAAGTCATGTCTGACCCTTGAGGCAACCGAAAATCTCAACTCCTACTGAAAGTGGTTATTTCATAAGAATTAACTAACAATTCTAAAAAAAAAAAAAAAAACTAACAATTCTCAAGCTACATTCCCGCCAGCGAACACGCAGAGAAAACGGCCGAGCCGGTGAAACGGGCGGTTGAGCGGGACCCGACAGCCGAGCCCACTGATTCCAAGTCTTAAAAAACGAAACAAAATATTGTGGGTCTGCTATTGTGGGTCCCAGCAAGCGGGTCACTCACGCTCTGTTAACTCGCTCGCACGCTCTATCTTCTTCTCTATAAGTAGAGCATCGAGGCTCGCAATTCCTCGCTCGTTTTCCAAGAACTCGAATATCTTTGATTTTTTCTTTTGAGATTCTTGTTTGTTTCTCGAGAAAGTTGTATTCTATTACCTTCTGTTTTGATCTTTCGCTTCTAAGTTCTCTGGTTCAGTCTGATTTACCTTTCTCTAACTCCTAGGAGGTAATTTTCCGTATAATGCCCTGAGTTGGCTTTGAAAGTGAGGATTTTCTTTTCCTTCGTTTAATTTTTGATTTTGCATCTCAATTATCTATATAACTGACGTAATATTGAAGTGGTTCAAGGAAGAAATAATTCGTTTCTTTAAATTCTTTCTGTATTGCTTATTGTTAATACTCCGTACCTGTTTGTGGTGTCAAATTCAAAATTTAGTGCTAAAATTTCCATTATTTCAACTTTTTTTTTTTTTTGGGTTTCTTTCTAAATCTCTCGCCAGAGATTGAGTAGTTATAATTTCTCTGGAAGGATTGATGCTTTTAGAGTATTCGAACCTTGTAAGAATATTTTCATTGACAGAAGTGCTTTCCAATTGTAGGTTAATGGCGCAATTCCAAAATGACGACCTCGAATATGTCGTAGATGACTACTTCGACATGGCCAGTTTCGAAGACGGCGACGATCCTTTCGCTGAAAACCAGCCTCAGAGGAACAACGATTTCGAATCGCCGGACTCTGACTTTGAAGACGACTTTGAAATGGTGTGCCTCCTATGATTTCCCTTTCTTCATTTTGGAGAATTATTATTAGCTTTGGAGATTATTGGGTTTTTGATATTCAGAGCAAGCCAAAGACGGATACCTCTGCTGTGGAAGCTAGGAATGGGAAAGACATACAAGGAATACCGTGGGAGAGGCTTAATTATTCCAGAGATAATTACCGCGAGAGGCGATTGAAGCAATACAAGAACTACGAGAACCTCTCTCGCTCCCGGGAGGAGCTCGATAAGGTAGTTTCATGGAATACTATGTTTTTTTTGTTAGATTTCAGCCCTCTTGTTGTTTATTTTATACACTGTTTGCTCTTGGTTTTGTGCTACAGGGACGCATGGTCCCTCATAGCCTAGAGGGTTTATTTTTTAATTACTCGAGAACAGGTTGCGTCTGATATTTAATAATAGACTAATTTTATAGTTATTCATTTATATCTTTTTTGGAGAACTGATTTCTATTATATGGATATTTTATGACAGGGTCGAGTTTTCTTGTCGATTTTGTAAAAACTTGTTGCTGTTTTTAATCTGTTTCCTTTTAGTAATTAGTACTTCTACCCTGATCTGTCTTATGGTGGAATATGGATCTGGGGTATAGATGCCTTTGTTTGCAGGATCAATAGACCTTATGGCATATGGGTTTTCATTTGCCCCAATATTTGGATATTCAGTAGTTTCTTGCACATTCAAAATGACGATTTCATAAAAAGAAAAATTTGATGAATTGGGTCAAGATAGAGTTAACCCCATTTTACATAGTTATCTTTCCATTTTACATAGTTATCTTCATCATGAAGTTAAAATTTTCTGAATACCACAAGAACTTTCGGGTCCACGCTTTATCTTGAAGTTTAGATTGTTTGCTAATATTGTTTTGTGTAAACCAAGGCCTCTGTACTTGTTAGAAATTTTCGTTTTATAAACATCTTTACTTTGATTTTCTTGTTTCTCCACCCTTCTGGGTTTAGTCTCGGGGGTCGCCACAACCACCCTCGAGCTATTGGGGGTGGTTGTGAGTACTCCTATGCGCAATCAAGGGTGGTTGCACCACCCCGGTGCCGACTCCAAGGGGCTTCACAAAGCTTCTGCTAGGGTGGCCGACTACGCCCCAACCATGTGAACAAGAACAACAAATGCCCATGGTAATTTGGGAAAATAGTTTTTAGGGCTATTCCATTCTTGGGGGAATAATTATGACTTAGCTGTTGGAGAGGAATAACTATTCTTCATTTTAGTGTATTCCAAGTAATGGTGGCACAATCTATGGAATAGCTATTCCTGGGATTGTTCTTGCAAACCAAACGTGACCCTAATGTCTTTCAGTCTTGGGAGTGCACGCCATATCCATATTTGTTCCTGTTTCTGTACGTTTGAAGTTGCATGCTTCCGTCTTTCTTTCCTTTTTTTTTTTTTTTTGCTAAACATATTATGTTAACAGGACTGCTTGCAAGTAGAGAAGAGGAAGACCTTCTATGACTTCCAGTTCAATACGAGGCTTGTCAAATCAACAATAGTGCATTTTCAGGTAGAGACTTCTGTTCATGGCTCTCTTCTTTCTTTCAAATGATTTATGCTTTGTTGTCACAATTAATTTCCTGCTATTTTGGATTCCCAGGCATGTGATAGTTTTGATGTTTAGTGTAGTGTTGTGTTTTTTTTTTTTTTTTGCCTCTCTCTTCTATTTAAAGTATGCGTTTTACAAACAGACTGCTATAATAAAAGTCATCTTTTATGGTGTATATGTTCCATATTTTAAACTCCATAGTCATGTTATGTATGCACTTTTCATTTTTCTTTTAATTTTTCCGATTCTAATCTTTTCAAATTAGTATGTACATATCTACTTCCTCGACAAGGGTTCTATTTTATTGCTCATCATTGATGTCCTTGCTAATATTATTCTATATACAAACCATAGTCCACATTGATCACATAAATTTCATTTTTTCAAAGTTTGGGTCCTCGTTAAATATACCCTTTTCAGTTATACACACATCATTAGTAGTAGTCCTGCAGGTTTGAATATTGTATAACCCTTCATGTACTTTTTATATGTGATTATAGCTCTGTGCCTCAACCATGCATTGGAAGGTATGGAGTTTACAGTTGTTTCCTTACATTAGGTTTTAGTACAGATCTTGGTATCAGTTTGAGATATGCTGAAGTTAACTGACTAGCAACTAAATGGTTTGAGAAGTTCTCAAGATTTGTCAGGCCAAACTGGTGACAGGATTTTCTTGGACATAATTTTTGAATTTTATACTTGTCCAAAGAAAAAAGAGAGATTTTAACTTGATTGAAAACAAGAAGAAGAGATCTCTTTAAATTTAAATGAATTTCTGTGAAGAATCCTGTATTGGGGCAAATGAAAATATTTGAAATGCATTAATATATAATATTTACCATTGGTTTTTAACTGAAATTGTTTTCGAATTATGCTATTCTGCCCCACTTAATATCATCAAGATGGGGTTTGTATTTACCGGATACTTTTTTTGCAGATACGCGAATGATGCTTACTTTATACTTGCTCATGCTAACTGTTCACCAATTCTAAATAAAATTATAAGATACAATATGTCGAAGGTACACTCTTGAATTATGGATATGGATGTATCATGACCATGGTATGACTTGGCATTCTTAAGCATTGCAACCTGACCTGATGCTGATGTAGGTGTACTTAAGAATTGCTATGAACAAGATAACATTTTTGTTGGAAAGATCTTGTTTTTTAACATTGCACCCACACAGACACACATCATTGCAATGTTTGAAGCATTGCTGACTTCATTGCTATATTCTTGTTAATCAGCAGTCATATTGAAATTTGATAGTTTGAGTTCTGGTATCAGCTGACGGACTTTCTATTGTTTCATAGATTCAGTTTGTTATAATATTGATTTGTTTTACATTGTTGATTTGTTACAAACCAACATACTACCATTGTTTGGCAATCCGTAGCATGATGTGTTAGCTATCAATGAGAGAGATCTTTTAAAGTTCATAATATAAGTGGTTAGTAATTATATTATAAAATATTATGTAAAAGAAACGTATCTAGAAGGATACAATTTTAATTTTATGCAATAGAACTGTTTCCTTGCAAAGAAAGAAATATTGAACAACCAAATAAATTAAGAATGAAATGAGGAAATATGCACCTGTCCAACTGTGTATGGTTCACGTATGCTCACATTAGTTCCCACTTTTTGGTTTCACCCTCTGTATGCTTGGTAGTTCAATGGGTGTATGTTTGTCACTTCAAGTCGAACTGCAATAATTCGAATCTGTAGCTTTGCCAAACCTGTGTGCCTTGGGTAGGTGATTGTTAACAATTATCCCCTTCTCCTGTAAATTTTAGATGGTGGCTGTTGCATGTGGTTAGTTTCATAATCTTTGCATGTGATATTTGGCTGTGAATATTTTGTTCTGTTGACTATCAAATATAATTAACCCCTTTTTGCATTTAGGACTGCAATTTCTCTCTTTATTTCAGCCTTTAAAGCAGGGTGGAAGTTTTATCTGAGCAGCTGGCGCGGCGTTGTTTATATGGTATGATAGGAAAATATCTGAGCATTTAGAGGCCTCTCATGCACCTGGTGATGAGGGGCCTAATTAGACTATCTTGCACCTCTTCATGCTGGATTGTTTTAGAATATGAGATGCATTGTAGGCCTTGAAATAACTGAAAACTTTCTCTTGTATGGACTTACATAATTCCATGTTCACGTTGTTGTCATGATCTGTTGGCTTATATTATTTTTGATGTTCTCGTAACCAAGTGAATGTAGCTTATATTGATTAGTTTGTAATTCTCTTCTTTTAACTCTTGATAATGCAATTTGTGACAATTGTTTAGTCAGTTGCCCTTCTGCTATTTCTTCAGATATCTGTTTTCCTTTTCTTTCTTGTTCTGTCTGGGTTCATATATTACTGTTCTTGCTTTCCTTATTGGATGTGTGAGCTTTATTGGTGAAACATTTTTTGTGAATCTTATTCGTTTCTTTGTAATTCCACCTTATCAAATTCCCAAACTAACGTGAAAAATGAGCACTAGTCATTGCAAATAATTTTGCATACTGGCTTACTACATAATAGAAACATATACTGTTTTCACTTGTATATCTTCTCAGACTTTTTTTTTTTCTTTTTTTTTTTTCTTTTTTTTTCACTTAAAGAGTGTATGGAGCAAGCTGTCAAATGAATCACGTGTTACATCCTTGTTTTCTCCGAACTTGTATGGTGAGGATGAATGAGGTTCCAAATGTTGTGTATAGATAGACAGGCCAGCCAGGCGTCTTATGCGCATACAAATTTTACTTTTCTTTTCTTTTTCTTTTTTTTTTTTTAACTTTGGATATCTTGTGAGGAAGGCAAAGAAGACATTAAATGTTGTGGGAGCACTGGCAACGTTGTCTTGCTAAGCTCCAATGGTGTTGGAAAATATCTTAAATTGTCCAAGTCCAACCATTACTTGCAGTCTGCAAAGTCATATTCTTCATATAGTTACAGTGTCACTTATACTAGTGCAGCTAGTTTGTTTTGAGTTCCTAAAATTCAGTATGGAGATAGCAGACCTAGTGGTGATTTTAAATCTAGGAACCTAATATATGGGTACCATTTAGTTGATGCATATCGTATATAGCAAAAAAAAAAAAAGGGAAGAAGATCCCTACATAAAGGACTGAAATGGATTTAGGTGTTTACATTAACTGGAATATCTACATAAGGATGGGTCAATTTTTTACCTTTATATGGATATGTGGCACCTCTGAGCTACTATATATGTATATATGAAGTTTGTTTTATTTGATTGTGTCAAGTTAATGTACTTCCTTTTAATGCTGGGTGTTCTTATTGGTGTGTCAATGGTGTCTGATTCTTGTGGTGCAGCTGAGGAATTTGTTATGGGCGACATCAAAGCATGATGTATACCTGATGCAGAACTATTCAGTGATGCATTGGTCCTCTTTGCAGAGGAGGGGCAAAGAAGTGCTCAATGTTGCAAGACCAATTGTTCCTTCACTGGTGATTAGCCACTTCTTGAACCAAGATAGAGCTTGATTTTTGTAGCTCAGCATTCCACTTGATATGGGTCTGAAATAATTCGAATTGTCTCTATTGCAGAAAAGTCCTGGATTGTTGCCCCCGTCACTCTCAAGGGTGCAGATAAGCACCATGGCTGTTAAGGAGAATTTACTGGTGGCTGGCGGATTTCAGGGGGAACTAATTTGCAAGGTATGTGATTTGACTTAAATGCCCAGCCCACTTTTGTGAATGTTGAATCCATTGCAAGTGTATTTCCTAATATCTATACTGCTTGTTATATGTGGTGGTCCAGTACTTGAATCAACCTGGAGTTGCATTCTGCACAAAAGTTACAACAGATGAGAATGCCATCACCAATGCAGTGGATGTTTTCCGTCACCCCAAGTAAGTCACTCCTTTACAAAGCAAATCTTGAGATCTGTCATCTCTGTTCAGACTTGCAACTGAACCTTCTATCTGCAGTGGCTCAATGAGGGTTATGACTGCGAACAACGATGCTCAAGTCAGGGTTTTTGATGCTGAGAATTTTGCTTTACTAAACCTCTTCTCCTACGACTGGTCTGTAAATGTGAGTGCCATCTGCAGAAACAATGTTGTACAGTTGGGTGTTAATCGTTAACCTTACTTCTCACATTCTTGCACCCCGTTTTTATGGTCCTCTATGCAGAACACCTCTGTTAGCCCAGATGGTAAGTTGCTTGCAGTTCTTGGTGACAATGTTGAGTGCTTGATTGCTGATGCTCAGTCTGGAAAAGTAAGTCACTCTTTTTGGTTGCTACTTGTTTACTTAATTTGTTCTTTGTAAGATATATGTACAAGTTCTGATATATTGAGTTGAAGCAGGTCATTGAGAACCTCAAAGGGCATCTGGACTATTCGTTTGCCTCTGCTTGGCACCCAGATGGACGAATTTTGGCTACTGGGAACCAAGACACTACCTGCAGGCTGTGGGACATAAGGAATCTGTCCAAGTCCTTAGCTGTACTAAAGGGAAGGATGGGGGCAATAAGAGGTCTAAAGTTCAGCTCTGATGGCCGGTTTATGGCTATGGCTGAGCCAGCGGATTTCGTGCATATCTTTGACACCGAGTCTGGATATCTTCATGGGCAGGAGATTGATCTATTTGGGGAGATTGCTGGAGTATCTTTTAGCCCAGACAGTGAAGCTCTTTTTGTAGGCGTCTCTGATCGAACCTACGGCAGCTTATTAGAGTTCAACAGGAGGCATTATAACCAATATATAGACTCCTTCTAGTGGCTGCCAATCCTAACCAGTCCACCAAAGTAGAAGATGGGTGTGCATATATATATTTTGCAGAGGTTTTTGGGTGTTTGAAGTTAAAAATAGTCTTGGAATCCCTTGGTATATTGAGATTCCCCACCTGCTATTGGGGAGCAGGTTATAGATTTTTGTGGCTCGCAGAAATTGGACGATAAATTTTGCCCATGTAAAGCGTTTTGCGATTGCTCTGTATAGTGGTAGTCGTAGTAATGGTTAATTCAATTTATCAACTGTTTTTTATCCTTGTCCTTGTAGTTGCTTTCCTTTTAGTCTTATTATCGATCATCAAAGAAGACAGCAGAAGCAAATGCTTTTGTTTTTATCATAACGTACTTTTAAGAAATATGTGATTTCGTTTTGCTCTGTCTGGATCCACAATGCATCATTTTTTGTTGGAGACATGAGTTTGCGTCAAAAATTCTTGGTTTTCTCTGTGGGAAAACCTGCTATGCGGTCTATCTGCAAAAGCTAAGTATTGCAGCAACCAATAGAAGATGTACACCTAAGCTAGATACAATTAATAGAATAGGACCTCCAACACTGGAATAAAAACACTAAACAAATTAAAGACACGCCCCTCCCCAAGCCCAATGCACAAGCCTTTGCAGCCCCTGCTCAAAGCCTCGCCCAATCGCTGTCGCCTCTGCCCAACGCTCAATCGCATTCTGCAGATTTTTTTTTGTTGGTTTGTTCCTTCAGCAAGGTGAGTTTGTTGCGATTTTTTTATTTATTTTTTTTCTAATTTTTGTTCCACTGCCCAAGTTCTGTATTTTCAATTTTGTTTAATGATTATTGCTTGGACTTGCCTCTATTTGATACTGAGAGATTAAATTTAGTGGGTCATTTTTTACCTTTGTAGTGATAGTCATTTTTGGATTAAATGAATGGATCTTTGCTCACTCAGCGTTGTTATTCAAAATTTTAAGGAAATTTCTTTGGGTTTGTTGAAATTTGAAGAATGTATGAAGTTAAGGAGCAACAAACTTTTAAGGAAATTCCTTTGGGTTTGCAGCCCAACCTAGAACACCCAGAACGCTGCCGGTCAGCATCCAGGCGTGGGTCTGGAATGCTGCCGCCCAAAACACCCACCCAAATCGGCCAGCATCCCGCCTAGAACGCCAACCTAGAACGCCGCTAGGCATTCGCCAAACCCACGGTGCCGCAACCTATTCTGTACATGGAAAAATCGACGAATATGAAAAAAGAAGAGAAGATAAGAGTTTCAGAGAGAAGAAGAAGAGAGAATTTATTAGGTGTTTTAGTTTTATTGTGTACTTGTGTAATAAGGTGATGTGTCAGTCAACTATTGGATGCTGCAAAAGGCATTGTTTGCAGATCGACCACATAGTAGGGGCACTCTTTCTCTATCCACAATGGTCAACGATTGGGCCATAAAAGATATTTGAAGACAAAAGTGTTTGGGAAGCTATGAATTGTTTTAGAGAATAACTTATATGTGGAGGTTGCACAAAAAAAACTTTTTGTGCCCACCACTCAATGAGTGACAACTAAGCTTATTCTAAATTAGAAAAAAAGTTTGAATGCACTAGATTATACCACCCTATTGTTAAATTCAAACCCTTATTTTCCCTTGTTATTACTCTTCTTCCATAACACAAACATCAACCCCCCACTGCCGCCACACCCAAGCAGATTTCCACCACCGGTAAGTGATATTTTCTCTAACTCTCTGTCTTTGTTCCCCTGTCTTTCCTGTTAATCTTAATGACAACTTTTTTTGAAAATCAAAGAACTTTGCTTTCCATATGAAAAGTAGCAGTGTAGCACTCTAGCTTGAATACGTTGTTATTATTACTAGCAGAAACTTTTGATTTTTTTTTTTTTTTTAATATCAAAAGTTAATTGGTCCCTTTATTTTATATGAAATCTTCGCTAATCAAGCAACGAACAATAACATTCTCTTTTGTTTTTCTGAAGAAAATCAGTAACTCCAAATCCTATGCTTCTGCAACATATTGCCAGATTGATTCTTTCACAAAACTAGAAAACCTTAGATTTCGCAGTGGGCTAGGCAGCGGTGGGTTGGGCGGCAGCAGTGAACTGGGCTGGACGGCGGCGAGGCTTGATTTCTCTATTCATCTTTTCCTAGGCGGTGCGGGTGAGCTGGACGGCGGTGGACTAGACGACGGCGAGCTGGGCGGCTGTAGGCGAAAGAAAACTGAGAAAACTTACGGTCTTACCTGGTTTTAACATTAGAAGGTATAATCTAGTGCATCCAAGAACTTTTTCTAACTTGCTCCAAGCTGACGTGTCAGTCATTTAGTGGCTAGCACAAAATCCATCTTTTGTGCAACCTCAATACCCAAGGCGCTCTCATTGTTTTAACTAAAAGATAATACAAGGATCATCAAGGGTGGTGGTTTAATGGTCTAAGAAAGTTTTCAAGTGGTTAGGGCATGTAGTAGGGTGTGGGTTCGAATTTCTGCAATGGAGAATTCCCTCTTATGTGTCACGCCCAGGTAGGATAGTTATAATTGATTTACTTTGGCCTATCCTTTTTGCTAAAAATAAAAAAATTAAAAAAAAATAAAGAAAAGGGATAATCAGATTTTTTACTCTCAATATAAATAGGAGCATTTTAAAGAGCAAAAGCACAAAATACCTTTCGCCAGTCATTCTTTTCATTATTATTATTTTTTTTTATAAGCAAATAAGGGAAACGGGGAATTACAATGTGGGTGGCCAACCCAAACAACAGCCCCAACCAAACCTAATAGCAAAGCAGAAAAAATAATTGAAAACCAAGCAAGGTAACAAGAGGGAATGGGTCAAAGAATGACCCGGCCCTATAAAAGTACCAATGCAGCCACAAAGGGCTGCTAAAAAAGGCAAAACAAAGAAATCCAAAGAAATCTTTGCAAGCATAACAGAAACTGCAATGCAAAAGGCCAAAAATGGGACGCCGACAAACGGCCACACCATAATAGAAATAAATAAATACAGACAAAATAATACATAAAGTAGGAAAAAACAAAGACAAAACAGCAACATCAGAGACTGAAGCAGCCGACAACCGAGAGGAGGGGCAGAGGAAGATGCTGCTCGGCGGCGCGTGGCGTTCACGCTCCCGCAAGTAAGACCAACTCTCGGGTGCATGGGGACCACGTACCGTCTTGCGATGGCCGGACGATGACGCAGTCGACGCCGACAGGAAGCGGAGGGACCAAGGATCACGGAGGAGGGGCGCGTCTGAGGAAATGGCTTCCTGAAAATGCTAGATCTAATTTTAAAGAAATCAGATCCAAAATCTTCAGAAAGGAAGCGAATCCGAGGCCAAGGACAACGGTTGGAGGCTGAAATCGAGCGGCTGAATGGGCTGATGGGTAAGTCCTCCGAAGAGGCGGTTATAGCCTCAGAAGAGGCGGATATAGCCTCCGAAGAGGTGCAAAAAGTATCTGAAATAGACAGGGGAGAAAAAAGGAAAAAGGAAGGGAAGGAGGGAGCCGTAGTTCCCTCCCCCATGGCTACTGAGAAGGAAAGTTTTTCTTCAGTAAGAGGAGAGAGGGGAGAGCTCCAGAAAATTCCTAACCGTATTTTGTGTAACTCATTCTTCTTTTCATATTTGTTTCTTCTTCTAAGCTGCTAGTGCCATCTCTCCCTTCTTTTTTTCTTTATCCTTCAGTCACTGTCGCACCGCCATCAGAACCCCACCACCATAGCATTTCCAATGGTCTACGGAACAGTAAGGTGGCCGATATCTATGGTGGCGCCAAGAAAATAACCAAAAAAAAAAAAAAAAACAGCATTTTGTGAGTAAATTAAGGATCAAATAGCGAATCTCTTATTCTGTTGGTATTATATGTGTTGTCTATTTTCGAAAACATCAAATTTGTTTTGAAAAGTAAAACAAAACCGATCTATTTAATTATATCGGTCATACCTCTCAATCTTACCCCGATCATTTTGTGTTGAGTTCATGTCAACTATCAAATTGACGAATCGTATCAAAAATTAAAAGTTCTAAGTAAAATATGCACTTACTCGATTTCTTTTATTTTTTTGGTGTTACACAAATATTGAGAAGGATAAAGAATAACATACTTTATTAAAAATGTTTCAGTATAGATAAAAAAAAATTATTAAAAACAAAAAAATCAGCTTTAATTTTTTTTTTTTGAAAGATTCTTTGCACGAGGTTTGAGCGAGATGGCATCTGGGATGTTACTCCCCCCATTGACCCAATAATGTGTGGGCCAAAAAGCAGTGGCCTCAAGTTGAGTATGCCCACTCGTGATTATTCTCTTTTTTTTTGAAGGGCCCAGTGAATAACTCGTGAGCCTAACTCGAGGGCCCACTCGTGATTAACACGTGATTAGAAAACCAGAAAGCAACGTCATTCATGTCGCACTTTAGATCCTGGACGACTGAATATTGCACGATAGCGATGTAGTTGAGTCAATGTGTTAAGTAAAACAATATTGTCAAATTACAAATTACGTTTCCATACAAATTACGTCTTGCATTTGTCCAACCAAAAAAAAAAAAAAAACTTATTCCAATATATGCATCTTTGAAAACGACATGAAAAGATGTTAGAAAAGAGGGGTGGGATTATGTGTAATTTTAAACCATGAAATTATGTGTTAAATTTTTGGTTAAAATAATAGCTATATAATTATATTTATCAATTTTTAGTTTTTTATTTATTTTAAGATAAATATTCATTTAACATAACATTAATTAGAACAATCGATATTTTCTAATTTTACTCTATCTCTTATTTAAAACAAAAATTTAACATCTTATATGTTGGGGTGTGGATCAATATTAGAATAATAGTTACCTAATATGATATTTTCCATTATTTTGAAATAAATAACTAATTTAACGTTTGTCAAATGCAAGGTTAAATAAAAATTATAATACTCTTTACACTTATTGATTATACTCATATTATAGTAACTGATATGGCGTGTTTTGAAAGACTTGCAATATCAACCACTTTAAAAAAAACGCAAAAGCGTTTAAGGTCATAACAATCATAAGTACAATGTTTCATTCATTTCATATCGTATTCACATGAGCATTTGGACCTCCTAGGAAAAGCTCAAATGACTTTTAACAAAAGGGCATTTGTACTTGAAACCAACACATGTACGTAGGTAGAGAATACTTAAGGGCATAAGACAACTCTCTTGTAAGCCACTTAAAACACATAATGTAAATCAGTGTGGGTGAAAAATAGGTGTGAAACTTAACATTACTTATCAAACAAATAAGACCTTTCAAGTAAGACTCCATTGGATCCAAATCTCCAATATATTTGTTGTTTAAATTGTTAGCAATTCAAACAACAAAATATAAGAGTATATTTATGGGACGAGGAGTGCTATACATTTCAAATTTTCCTTCAAAATGATGTATTACCATATTATGAGATTTATTATTTTGGAAAGTATGTCACAAACTCATAGGATGAAAACACATCATTTGGAATGTGTAACATTTCTCTTATAGGACTCGTCTATTCAAGCAAGTGGACGAGCAGTCCAAAAATTGCTTGGACAAGTGAACTCTATATTAATTATTTTTTACATTTATTGTCAAAATTACTTATAATCCAAGTAATAAAACTGCAAAAGAAATTATAAAGACAAGAAACTTTACTCCTCGTGTACGGGGAAATGACAAAGTAGTAGAAGGAAGAAAAGTGCAGATTCCCAATTATTTCTGAAATGCCTGAGACGAGATTGCCTGCGGGCGGGATGTTCCCAACTTTGCTACATCTGACAAACTGTTTAAACTTATTCCCTGCAACTGTTTGGACTATGCAATTTTGTCAACCACTTTAATCAAAAAAGTAGATTTATATAGTCTTATAACAATTCAGGTATGTTTGAAATTACGTTTGAAGGGTCTAAAAGTACTTTTAACACTCAAAAAATCCGTTTTAAAAAAAAAATACTCATTTGGTAAAAAAATTAAAAACACTTTTGAGAATTCAAAAAATTTAAAAATGACCAAAACACATTTTTGGCAAAAGCTTAGAAATAAAATTTTTACTCAAAAGCTCTTTTTGACTTAAAAGCTCTATTTCTCGAACGCAATCTCAAACAAGACCTTCATGTAATATAGGAAAATGCTTGATTTTATTGTTCCTATTATAAAAAAAAAATAATAATAAATAAATAAATTTTACACACTGATATCAGTGACAGTTAAAATTAAATTTAATGATTAACTTGATAAATAGTAAATAGATTTATAAATTCACATGATAGTTCATGTGTCATTGCCTTATTAGCTCATATAAACACTTCACTAATGTAAACAAAGCATTTAAGTTTTTTCCAAAGTGAGGCCCAATTCGTTAATGGTTCCTGTTTTTCTAGTAGGTGGGAAGGTAGGCTTAGAGCGGCCCAAAAGCCCAGCCCATCAGGTTAACTGTGTGTCGGCAGTTAACTTTTTTTTTTTCTTTTTTAAATGTGTCGGCAGGTTGTTCAAACTTCAAAGCATAGAAATCAACGAATCACGAAAAAGACTGAAAAGGAAAATGAAAAGCTCACCTTAACCCATCTCTTATAACATCTTTTTTTTGTTTAATCAAATCTCTTATAACATCATCAGCATCCATTAATGTTGTTTGCTTGTTTGATAAGATTTGAACATTTAAATATTACACCTTTCTTAATCCATCGTTTTCACTTCAACGGTTACCCATGGACAAAGTTATTTAAAATTAAATACTTCTTCTTTTCACCTACTCCATTTAGTTAGCCAATCAAATTAAATAACTTTATCATCAATCACTAATCCATATCTCTTAACCTCTTTTTCTCTTCTCCTTTTCATAGGAGTTATTGTACAAAGACTTGCTATGATATGGAAGAAGCTCCACGCTACTCTGGTCAAGGATTTTTTTTTTTTAAAAAAAAAAAATTAAAAATAAAAATAAAAATCTGACTTCCATGAAAATGATTTAAAAGATCAAACCAAAAAAAAAAAAAAAAAAAATAGTGATATGTTCTGTAAAAACTTGTGATGAAATATAAAATATAAAATGATTTCAATTCAATTTAATCATGATGCGCCGTTGTACGCAAACTTGAGATTAATAGTTGGTCATCTAACTGAGGAGGCTTGCGGGGTCTTAAGCAGTCTCCAGCAATAGAAAGTTAATCATGTTAAGCGTATTGCTAATGAGATGACCTACTGTCTTGCGAATGAAGCACTATCTCTTAATGAGAAACGGGTTGTCATTGAGGAAGTTCTCCATTGTATTGTTGATGTTATTTTTGTTGAGCGGTTCATTAATAAAAATTATGCTCAAACACTTAAAAACAAAAAATAGTTGGTATACACATCACAAAAGCAAGTAAACAGACAACAAAGAAAGATAAAAAAGAAACTATGTCGGGAAATTTATGTTAAGAATATAAATCATTTTGATTAATGAGGATTTGATTTGTAATTATTGTTGATTTGATTTGTTATTAATCGCCCTTAATTCAAGAGATTTGTTTTGTATTTAAAATTATGTCAAAACTTTATAAATAGAGCTATGTACTTAAATAATACATAAAGGAAATATGTAGACTATTGAGGCTTTAGTGTGTAGATGCAAGCTATATGCCGAACCACCTTAATTTATATGTTTTTCTCTCTTTTCTTTATTCCATATTATTTCGCTTTATATTTATCTTATTATATATTTCTATAATTTATATGCCCACATTTCTGCAACATTCCAACTTGGGTCCTCATATATATATATAGATATTTCCATTGGTAAGTTCAACCAAAGTGGATTTGGTCATGGATGAACCCACTAAAAAAGTTAAATACAAAGAAAAGAAACAGTAAAAGGAAGGTTGAAGAGATAATTAAGTTGGGGGGTGATGTGCAAATAAGTGCAATGTCGTGAAAAAGTAAAATTAGATATCCCCCACAAAATCAAAAAAATCTTAAAGCTACGTGCCTACGACAAGAAACTGCTCTGAAAATGACAAGAATTGATTACTTTTCTTATGCTAATCAAAATTTATTGACAGGAAAGCATCATTTTCACCAAATTACACCTTTCCAGCTCAAAGTCTTGAATCTGGGAAAGAGATTGTGCATGAAATTCTAAGGAAAGTTTTAATTCAATTTGACCCATTTAACATGTGGACAAATTCATTGGTTGAACTTCTGGTCCTGCATCCTCATTCCCTAATTCTAGGCCTGCTTCAGGCTCAGGTGGCCAATTTGTAACCTTAATTCAGTCACCATTTTTCGGGCTTGATAAAGACATTTGGCCAAACTTTTTCCATCTTAAATTTTCAGGCTTTCTTGCCTTGTGAAACAGGTAACATGACTGCCAGCTCTGACCTAGGGCTAGGACTAGGAGAGGCTTTTAAATGAGAATAGTAGTATCTGCTGTGATTATACTTGCGAGTGTTGAGTCCCCACATTAAGAAAATATAAAATAAAATAGTGTTTAATATACATAAGTGGATGTTAGCACATTAACTTAGACTTTTTAGACTAGAGTTGTATTCAACTATATATATTAATGTACTCTTAGTAAAAACTTATTATCTCCCAACAGTATCCGATGAAATGAATATTATTCATCGACTTCAGCATAACTGTTAGAGTTTGGCCTTCTGTCTGAGCAATCCTTAGTTTTAGACAATTGCTAACGTGGAGACCATCTATTTTGCCAAAAAAGGGAAGCAATTCAATTTATTGAAATCAGTAGAAATGAAGAAGTGAGGAGCAAACCTCGTGCTTCTAATCCAGGTCTGGAATTATCTTCTTTTCAGGGTGATTTTGCCTTTTGGGTTAGGCCTTGTGCAAACCCTCAATTACTAGGAATTAATTAGTAAGGGAAAGATTAATTATTAATAGGTACGATGAAGGGTACAAGACTTGTGAAAACTTTTTTTTTTTTTTTTTTTGATTTTTTAACTCATTAAGCAACTAAGGGTGCATTTGGTATTGTGATTTCGTATTAAAAAAAAATGAGTTTAAATCAAATGGCAAAAAATAGACTGTTTAGAATTACGTTTTTTAAAAAATTACGATATGAAAACGTAGAAAAATTGTGTTTTCAAATCGCAGATAAGGAGATGCTTTTTTTTAAAACAGATAATTTTAAAGGCTAAACTCTTATTTTGCTAAACGCTTAATTACATTTTTAAATTGCTATTTTTAGAATTACAAATTTAAACAAACCCCAATAATTGGCGCATCTTGAAATCTGGTCCATTTCTCAAAGAGAAAAAAGTTGCTAATGGGGGGTTAGAAATTAAGAGGACACCGACATGGCCTTTGCCCTTTGGTGATGGCCATTGGCCACAAAGTAGTGAGTAAAGAGTCTCTATCTAGAGGGAGAAATGAGCAGCCATGAAACATAGCTAGCTTGTTAATGGCTCGAAAACAAAGTTGATGTTATGTAATATGTATATTATTATATTATTATTTACAACTTGTTTTTAAGATAACTAGCAATAAATTACATAAAGCAGCTTGATTTCTTAATTTTTTTTTTTTTTTAAAAAAAAAAAAATCCAAAAAAAGCCGCTCTTACAATGGGGCAAAAAATTTCTCCATGTTACTCCAAACAAGTGCTAAGTATTCTTTAACATATGAGACACATGTTTTTTTTTAACATTCTTAATAGTCATTACGTCCCTTTCTATTAACATAAGAATTCAAACTTTGGTTTTCTTAAGAATCCGAACATATTAAAAGACACTTGATATTTATTAGAGTGAATTTGAAGAAATTTCATCTAGACTGGTTGAAAGCAAATTTAGGGTGTATATCAAAATGGCAAAGTTTTTGTTGACTTTTATCATTTTAAAATTTCACAGAAGTTTTTGGCCAATCAACCAGTTTATGGCTTATCTTAAAACGAACTCAAACTCATCATTTAAACCTCAAAGCAAGCTTGATTCGAGCTTAAGCTTTTATGATTCTTAACAAATCCAGCTTTAGCAGCCCAAAGTTCAGCTCAATTCCATTTGTTTACCAAAAATTATTATTTTTATGTTTACAATTTTTTTTTTTTTTTTAAATTGTTTGCCTTACGCAATATATTTTACAAAATCAAAATGAGTAAGAGCTTGTTTGAAATTCTGTTTGACAAAGAGAGCTTTTTAAAAAAAAGGTTTTTTTTTTTTGCAAAAGCTTCATTTTTAAGTTTTTTTTTTTATCAAAAGTGCATTTTTGGCAATTTCTCTAAACCCTTTCAATTTTTTTACTAAATGAATACTTTTTTTTCTTCTTAAAACGGACTTTTTGAGTATTAAACGTATTTTTAAACTCCGCAAACGCACTCCCAAACAGGCCTTAAAGTTAACATGTAAAAAAATAAAAAAAAATATGATTTTTAGCATTTTTAAGTCAAAAAAATGCTTTTTGGCAAAAGCTTCATTTTAAAGTTTTTGTCAAAAGTACGTTTTGGCAATTTTTAGATTTTTTGGACCCTTAAAAACGCTTTGAATTTTTTTACCAAACGAATACTTGTTTTTTTTTTTTTTTTAAAAAAAAAAAAACTGACTTTTTGAATATCAAACGCATTTTCAAACTCTTCAAATGCTATTCTAAACGGGCCTTAAAGCTAACATGTCAAAAAAATTTAAAAATATAATTTTTAGCAATACTCGTACAAATTATATTTTTTATTTTTATTTAAAAAAAAAAAAAAGTTCAAAAAATAAGCAAAAGTTTATTATATTATATATGATTTGAATATGTGGCTTTGAAGGCACTTTAATGCGGATTCAGTATTCACACTCGGTTTGTGGGGCATACTTCTGACAGGGTCAAACTAGACCCGATCCAATGCCTCTCCACCGTCGGTCCACAACAGTAGAGGAAGACCATCGCTCTCGCATGAGTCACTTCTGCTAACACGTGGCGGTGTTGCAGCGGTTGCCTGATTGAAAGAAAGACGGCCGCGTGAAAAAAGAGTGCGACTGAGAAACCGCGTTAAAAGCTTTCCGGCGGGTCCCATCAAACATTCCAGGACAGACTTGGCTTCCTCCTCACGCATATGTCTCCTCTGCACCGCCAATATCTCGTGAGATGACGTCTAAAGCCCCTTCTTTTGGGTTAAGACCCCATTCTCATTTCCTTTTCACATTTTTCTTCGCTTTTTACAGAAATGGCCAAAGTTTAAGTTTGATAATTAATTAGATTTTTTTTTGGTTTCTTTTACTTCCTAAAAGTCTTGATACAATTGATATGAATTTCTTTTTATTATTTTATGTTTTATATTATATTGTGTAAATTTAATGGGAAAAATTTTTCATCAATCATTTTTTTAGGAAAATCAATATTTTTTGACATTTGGCTCGTACCAAAAACAACTGGCAACTTCTAAAAACTTTCGATGGTTGTCTGTAATTTGAGAAGGAGAAACTTAAACTCGAAAATTGATTTACGAAATCTAAAAATGAAATTATTTTCTAAAACTAAATAAGGTTTTTTTTTGTCAAACTAATAATATTTTTGGTTTGACAATTATATTCGGTTGCACCAAACACCGAATAATATTGTTCAAAACAAATAGAACTTCAATACTCGTAAGTATATTTATAATCCACTCGCTTAATATAAATAATCTGCCAACTCAATGTAAAACTAACTTTTCAAGGTTACATGTCAAATTTCTTTTAAAATGAATACTTGATTACATAGAAATATTAGATGTGCAAAAAAGATTGAAGAGCATACGACCTATTGACAAACGGGGCGCTCCAAACATTAATAAAAGAAATTTGGGTGAAAAATATCATAATTTTATTCATAAAGGTGTATACGCTAAAATTTGTAAATTTTTTATGCTTTTTGAATGATCGACTGAATGAGATTTCACTTGGGGAAAAAAAAAAGAAAAAGGGTTAAGTGTTTTGTTAAACTGGATTTTGAATATAAAACGTGCTAAAAAAAAAAAAAAATGAAATAGCACATGTGAATGGTTATAGGCAAGCTTCTCCACTAAAGTCGTATTAAAAACAACTACGAAAAAACATAGACATGATCTGAAAATATCTAATAGCTAGTCATGTATAGTGAAGTAAATGCATCAACCAACGACGTCAAGTTGATTGTATTGACTTACTTTGAGTCGGTGAATACTATACGACTCTTGTAGAAGCAGTAAATAATAAATATCGTTCTTCTTTCTTTTTTCTCCTCCTTTAAAAAAATCAAAACAACTTTTTTTTAAAAAAAAAAAATTTCAAAACAAACATGTTAAGAAATTTCCCAATCAGATTTTTTTTTTTTAAAAAAATATTAAACAAAAAAAAAGCCAATCCGATCAGACGCAGAGTTGCTGAAAAGCCAGACCACGAGTTGGTTCCCGCCGGACAAGCTCCAAGAATCATTCCGGATTCTCTTAACCGTATTTAGTCAACTAACTTAACCAACACTTCAGGTTCTGGTCACTCACAAGAACAAAATAGTTTGTATTTCCGCATGGACGCGAATCCTCCGAGCGTGCACCTTACTTTTCGTCTGACTAAGATCACGTGCTATGCACTATACCAGTGCAAATATGTACGCCGTTATGCGCGTGGGTCAATACGTTGAAAGAGCATCCGTAGAATTCACGACTATTATTATTGCAGCATCACGCGCCGCAATAGTAGAGCGAATCGAGGTCCCCAGTCCCCTGCATAGTGGAGGCCGTCCCGCTCGCACGATCCTCGCACGTGACATGTTCTCCACTGCTAGTACTATTCAACGCCGTAAACCCCGCCGTAACCAAACTAGGGTCAACGAGATTAACCAAAGTTAAGCTTTAGAATTTTCTGCCATTCCAAGTTGCACACAATAATTTAGTCGCAGTATCTACGTGGATCCTCGTAGACAGGGACCATATCAGACGTTGGATATGTAATCATGACGTCGGATATCGCCTCAGCTGGAACCCATGATATCCATCCAACGGTTGGCACTTTCCTTCTCGGCATGGGATTCTTGAGCAGTACTTTTCTAGTCCAAGTCATTACTGACCCTATGCAAGTAACCGTTTTTAGGCATATAGGTAACTTTATAATGATTTATCTTTGGACTTTCGTGATTAAAGTGTATTACTTTGATTAATTCTTAACAAAAAAAATTAGTAGCTACTTAAGTTCAGATATTTTTTGGTCGTGGAGAGGGATAGGATTTAAATTAGGATACCGTACGTGTTATTATATATTTCATTATCTTCTTCCTCAAGAGCCTTCACGATGTGAGTTGTCTTTTGTCAAACTCAAAAGTAGCTTATATACTGTCTCTAAAAAATAGCTTAATCGAATCACGCTTAATAAAGTGAATATTACTAGTTCAAATTTCTCTCTTTTGTACAGGCATGTCAAAAAAAAAAAAAGAAAAAAAAAACTCATATACTATAATATCTTGATTATGTTTGTTAAGATTTTTTTTGCTTTTATATGTTTTTAAAACAAAAAACCATCTAAAATTCAAAATACTCATAAATATAAAAAACAATTTTCATTGTCACATTAACCAAAAAAAAAAAAAAACATGCACACATTAAAAATTGACAAAAATTTCTTTTAAATCGGGCTCGATAAATTTTTTTGACCCTTATAAAAGTGTAGTGTGTCGTGAGGAGTACATACTTTTTTAATATGTCTTTTAAAAAATCGTGTGATTCTCACATATTAACTAAAAAAATTTTGTATTTCACACTCACTAAGAGGCACATAACAATTTTATAGGTTGAACTTAGTTTGAAAGAAATTTATGTTTAAAAAAAACCCTAGAATGTTTATCAATCTCAATTGGGCCATTTTTTTTTTAATTCCATCTAACAGTTGATCCATTAATGAAAAATAGCTTAAACACTACGTTCAATTAATATAATGTCATTAATACAACAAGGAGCTTCCACCGTATGAATCTTTTCTTCTATAAAAGAAAACGCTTCATTTGTTACCCTAAGCAGCTCCATTCGCATTCATTCTAACATAGGACACTACCCAATATTGTAAACAATTCAACAATATTCTAGCATCGTTAATTAATTGGCCATATCAACTCTAATTTTCCCGTCACAATGTTTGCACTACCTATAAAAACATTTCATTTCAACTCCACTTTTTGCGGCCCTAACTCTCTAATGAAATTATGAAAACTTCAACTTAATTATGGAGCAATAATTATATATATACTATTCTTTTCCTTAGTCAAAGCTTAAATGAAATACATATCACTTAATATAGTTGATAAAATTCCTCTCTTCATATAAATATAAAGTATTTAAAATTGAGCCACGTTTACAGCAGAAACCGAAATGAAGAGGAGGGAGGAGATATATAGTAGGCCAATAATTCTCATGGATTTGGGGAATTAAAAAAAGAAAAAGAAAGGAAGTGGGCATCCCATTTATCGATCACTAGCCGTCAATCAACTTCCCTTCACTACCTCATCGTGCGGATAAGATTTTATATCATATCATCATGTCTCATATTCTAATAGAAAATACTGCTCAGAAAAAAAAAAAAAAAAATATATATATATATATATACTGAGCTGAAACGCTCAACTATGCAATTTGTCAAAAGAGAAAGGGAAAGGAAAACGCAGCATTAACGTCAAAAAGAACCAGGCCGTGTGAACGCCACAAATATGGTCAACAAGGCCAGTAGAAACTACGACGGCACTGACACCTGACGGTTGCGAGGGACAGGTGTCAGTTAAGTAAACGAACCACTCGCACGTGTCAAGATGTTATTAGCAGGAGAGCGTTTGTTGAGGGATGGTTACGTCATAAATAGAGCTGGCTACAGAAGAGAGGGGCGTTACAATTAAAAAAGGAAGTGAGGTTAGAGTGAGATTATTAATATTAAGGTGAGGTTAAGCGAGATAATGAAGGTCCGGGACCCCTATATAATGGGACGAAAGCTAGTGGCGTAAAACAAAGTGAGGCCGAGTGATATTCTTCACACAAACAAAAAAAACTTTTTAAGAAAAAGCAGCAGTGAATCTCTGATTGTTTTGTTCATCTTCTTTGTTGATCCCCTCCCCCTCTGTAACTCCCCGCTTCTCTGAATCCCTTTCTGTTAATCATCTGTCTTTCAGGTTCTGATTTTTGGGTTTGTTTTCAAATGCTCCAAAAGCAAACTTAGAAGGATTTCTCGAAAGCCAGGTGTTTTCAGAATCGAGATCCAGGTTTTTCTGGTTTTTTTTTATTTTTTGGTTTGCTCTTCTTAAATTTTCTAGTGAAATTTTAGGTGGGTTTTCTCTTTTTATTTTCGATTTCGATTATTTTTTCTGTTTTCCTTTGAATCAGCTTGGAGGGTTATTTTTGGTCCCTCGAGGTTGTTTTTGGGGGCTCTTGGAGTAGAAGAGGTTGTGTATTTAAAACCTCTTTGATCCTTCTTTGTAGAGGAAAGAAATTTCTAGTTTTTCTTGTTTGATTGTGTTTTGATTTCGAAAACCTGTTCTTTAATTTTGGTAAGATACAGGATCTTTCTTCTCCTTTGGTCTTTTGAAGTTTTGTGAGTGTTGTTGAAGGCATGGCAGCTACGATGGATTTGTACTGTAGCAGACCTGTTGAATCAGCACCCTTTGGGGGTGAGCTAATGGAAGCACTTGAACCTTTTATGAAAAGTGCTTCCCCAACATCCACCACCACAACCAGCTCTCCCTCAACAACCCCATCTCCTCCCTCTTCCTCCTCTTCTCCCTACAACTACAACCTCTCCTTCTCTCCCTCAGTCCCGACCCAGCCCGCTTTCTATCCAGATGGTTGCTCCACCTCGATGACCCAAATGTTTTCAGACGGGTTCTCGACGGAAAACCTAATCGGTTTTCAGCAACTGGGCTCAATCGGGCTGAACCACCTAACCCCATCTCAGATCCACCAGATCCAAGCCCAGATCCAGCTCCAAAACCACCACCAACATGGAAGTTTTTTGGGTCCAAAACCCATCCCAATGAAGCAAGCCGGGTCACCCCCGAAACCCACCAAGCTCTACAGAGGAGTGAGGCAGCGACATTGGGGCAAATGGGTGGCGGAGATCCGTCTCCCCAAGAACCGTACCCGGCTCTGGCTCGGCACCTTTGACACGGCCGAAGAGGCCGCCTTGGCCTACGACAGGGCCGCCTACAAGCTCCGCGGTGACTTCGCCAGGCTCAACTTCCCCAACCTCCGCCACCACAGCGACTCCCAGTACCAGCCTCTCCACGCCTCCGTGGATGCGAAGCTCCAAGCCATTTGTGAAAGCTTGGCCAGCACGCAGAAACAAGGCAAGTCTGAGAAGCCGGTCCGTTCGACCAGGAAGTCGTCGAGGCAGGTTGGCGTTGTGGGGTCCAAGGATTCGGAGAACTGCGTTAAGGTGGAGACATCCTCGTCGCCGGTGATGACCGAGAGCGACGGGTCGGCAGGGTCTTCGCCTTTGTCGGATCTTACGTTCCCTGACTCCAACGAGCCACAGTGGGATATAGCTTCGGAGAATTTCATGTTGCAGAAGTACCCTTCGTACGAGATTGACTGGGATTCTATTTTATCT
>NC_081541.1:6414307-6487607 GCF_901000735.1 Corylus avellana
TTTTAGATTTTTTGGACCCTTAAAAACGCTTTGAATTTTTTTACCAAACGAATACTTGTTTTTCTTTTTTTTTAAAAAAAAGAAACTGATTTTTGGAATATCAAACGCATTTTCAAACTCTTCAAATGCTATTCTAAACTGGCCTTAAAGCTAACATGTCAAAAAAATTTAAAAATATAATTTTTAGCAATACTCGTACAAATTATATTTTTTATTTTTATTTAAAAAAAAAAGGTTCAAAAAATAAGCAAAAGTTTATTATATTATATATGATTTGAATATGTGGCTTTGAAGGCACCTTAATGCGGATTCAGTATTCACACTCGGTTTGTGGGGCATACTTCTGACAGGGTCAAACTAGACCCGATCCAATGCCTCTCCACCGTCGGTCCACAACAGTAGAGGAAGACCATCGCTCTCGCATGTGTCACTTCTGCTAACACGTGGTGGTGTTGCAGCGGTTGCCTGATTGAAAGAAAGACGGCCGCGTGAAAAAAGAGTGCGACTGAGAAACCGCGTTAAAAGCTTTCCGGCGGGTCCCATCAAACATTCCAGGACAGACTTGGCTTCCTCCTCACGCATATGTCTCCTCTGCACCGCCAATATCTCGTGAGAGGACGTCTAAAGCCCCTTCTTTTGGGTTAAGACCCCATTCTCATCTCCTTTTCACATTTTTCTTCGCTTTTTACAGAAATGGCCAAAGTTTAAGTTTGATAATTAATTAGATTTTTTTTTGGTTTCTTTTACTTCCTAAATGTCTTGATACAATTGATATGAATTTCTTTTTATTATTTTATGTTTTATATTATATTGTGTAAATTTAATGGGAAAAATTTTTCATCAATCATTTTTTTTTAGGAAAATCAATATTTTTTGACATTTGGCTCATACCAAAAATAGCTGGCAACTTCTAAAAACTTTCGATGATTGTCTGTAATTTGAGAAAGAGAAACTCAAACTCGAAAATTGATTTACGAAATCTAAAAATTGAATTATTTTTTGAAACTAAATAAGGTTTTTTTTTTTTGTCAAACCGATAATATTTTTGGTTTGACAATTATTTTTGGTTGCACCAAATACCAAATAATATTGTTCAAAACAAATAGAACTTCAATACCCGGCACGTATATTTATAATCCACTCACTTTTTTTTCTTCTAATATAATCCACTCACTTTTTTTTCTTCTAATATAATCCACTCACTTAATATAAGTAATATGCCAACTCAATGTAAAACTAACTTTTCAAGGTCACATGTCAAATTTCTTTTAAAATGAATACTTGATTACATAGAAATATTAGATGTGCAAAAAAGATTGAAGAGTTAATAGCATACGACCTATTGACAAACGGGGCGCTCCAAACATTAATAAAAGAAATTTGGGTGAAAAATATCATAATTTTATTCATAAAGGTGTATACGCTAAAATTTGTAAATTTTTTATGCTTTTTGAATGATCGACTGAATGAGATTTCACTTGGGAAAAAAAAAAAGAAAAAGGGTTAAGTGTTTTGTTAAACTGGATTTTTAATATAAAACGTGCTAAAAAAAAAAGAAAAGAAATAGCACATGTGAATGGTTATAGGCAAGCTTCTCCACTAAAGTCCTATTAAAAACAACTACGAAAAAACATAGACATGATCTGAAAATATCTAATAGCTAGTCATGTATAGTGAAGTAAATGCATCAACCAACGACGTCGAGTTGATTGTATTGACTTACTTTGAGTCGGTGAATACTATACGACTCTTGTAGAAGCAGTAAATAATAAATATCGTTCTTCTTTCTTTTTTCTCCTCCTTTAAAAAAATCAAAACAATTTTTTTTTAAAAAAAAAAAATTTCAAAACAAACATGTTAAGAAATTTCCCAATCAGATTTTTTTTTTTTAAAAAAATATTAAACAAAAAAAAAAAGCCAATCCGATCAGACGCAAAGTTGCTGAAAAGCCAGACCACGAGTTGGTTCCCGCCGGACAAGCTCCAAGAATCATTCCGGATTCTCTTAACCGTATTTAGTCAACTAACTTAACCAACACTTCAGGTTCTGGTCACTCACAAGAACAAAATAGTTTGTATTTCCGCATGGACGCGAATCCTCCGAGCGTGCACCTTACTTTTCGTCTGACTAAGATCACGTGCTATGCACTATACCAGTGCAAATATGTACGCCGTTATGCGCGTGGGTCAATACGTTGAAAGAGCATCCGTAGAATTCACGACTATTATTATTGCAGCATCACGCGCCGCAATAGTAGAGCGAATCGAGGTCCCCAGTCCCCTGCATAGTGGAGGCCGTCCCGCTCGCACGATCCTCGCACGTGACATGTTCTCCACTGCTAGTACTATTCAACGCCGTAAACCCCGCCGTAACCAAACTAGGGTCAACGAGATTAACCAAAGTTAAGCTTTAGAATTTTCTCGCTGCCATTCCAAGTTGCACACAATAATTTAGTCGCAGTATCTACGTGGATCCTCGTAGACAGGGACCATATCAGACGTTGGATATGTAATCATGACGTCGGATATCGCCTCAGCTGGAACCCATGATATCCATCCAACGGTTGGCACTTTCCTTCTCGGCATGGGATTCTTTGAGGAGTACTTTTCTAGTCCAAGTCATTACTGACCCTATGCAAGTAACCGTTTTTAGGCATATAGGTAACTTTATAATGATTTATCTTTGGACTTTCGTGATTAAAGTGTATTACTTTGATTAATTCTTAACAAAAAAAATTAGTAGCTACTTAAGTTCAGATATTTTTTGGTCGTGGAGAGGGATAGGATTTAAATTAGGATACCGTACGTGTTATTATATATTTCATTATCTTCTTCCTCAAGAGCCTTCACGATGTGAGTTGTCTTTTGTCAAACTCAAAAATAGCTTATATATTATCTCTAAGAAATAGTTTAATCGAATTACGCTAAATAAAGTAAATATTACTAGTTTAAATTTCTCTTTTTTGTATAGACATGTCAAAAAATAAAAGAGAAAAAAAAAAACTCAGATACTATAATATCTTGATTATGTTTGTTAAGATTTGTTTTGCTTATATATGTTTTTAAAACAAAAAACCATCTAAAATTCAAAATACTCATAAATATAAAAAAACAATTTTCATTGTCACATTAACCAAAAAAAAAAAAAACATGCACACATTAAAAATTGACAAAAATTTCTTTTAAATCGGGCTCAATAAATTTTTTTGACCCTTATAAAAGTGTAGTGTGCCGTGAGGAGTACATACTTTTTTAATATGTCTTTTAAAAAATCGTGTGATTCTCACATATTAACTAAAAAAATTTTGTATTTCACACTTACTAAGAGGCACATAACAATTTTATAGGTTGAACTTAGTTTGAAAGAAATTTATGTTTAAAAAAAACCCTAGAATGTTTATCAATCTCAATTGGGCCATTTTTTTTTTAATTCCATCTAACAGTTGATCCATTAATGAAAAATAGCTTAAACACTACGTTCAATTAATATAATGTCATTAATACAACAAGGAGCTTCCACCGTATGAATCTTTTCTTCTATAAAAGAAAACGCTTCATTTGTTACCCTAAGCAGCTCCATTCGCATTCATTCTAACATAGGACACTACCCAATATTGTAAACAATTCAACAATATTCTAGCATCGTCAATTAATTGGCCATATCAACTCTAATTTTCCCGTCACAATGTTTGCACTACCTATAAAAACATTTCATTTCAACTCCACTTTTTGCGGCCCTAACTCTCTAATGAAATTATGAAAACTTCAACTTAATTATGGAGCAATAATTATATATATACTATTATTTTTCTTAGTCAAAGCTTAAATGAAATACATATCACCTAATATAGTTGATAAAATTTCTCTCTTCATATAAATTATAAAGTATTTAAAATTGAGCCACGTTCATAGCAGAAACCGAAATGAAGAGGAGGGAGGAGATATATAGTAGGCCAATAATTCTCATGGATTTGGGGAATTAAAAAAAGAAAAAGAAAGGAAGTGGGCATCCCATTTATCGATCACTAGCCGTCAATCAACTTCCCTTCACTACCTCATCGTGCGGATAAGATTTTATATCATATCATCATGTCTCATATTCTAATAGAAAATACTGCTCAGAAAAAAAAAAAATATATATATATATATATACTGAGCTGAAAATATATTAACGTCAAAAAGAACCAGGCCGTGTGAACGCCACAAATATGGTCAACAAGGCCAGTAGAAACTACGACGGCACTGACACCTGACGGTTGCTCGGGACAGGTGTCAGTTAAGTAAACGAATCACTCGCACGTGTCAAGATGTTATTAGCAGGAGAGCGTTTGTTGAGGGATGGTTACGTCATAAATAGAGCTGGCTACAGAAGAGAGGGGCGTTACAATTAAAAAAGGAAGTGAGGTTAGAGTTAGATTATTAATATTAAGGTGAGGTTAAGCGAGATAATGAAGGTCCAGGACCCCTATATAATGGGACGAAAGCTAGTGGCGTAAAACAAAGTGAGGCCGAGTGATATTCTTCACACAAACAAAAAAAACTTTTTAAGAAAAAGCAGCAGTGAATCTCTGATTGTTTTGTTCATCTTCTTTGTTGATCCCCTCCCCCTCTGTAACTCCCCGCTTCTCTGAATCCCTTTCTGTTAATCATCTGTCTTTCAGGTTCTGATTTTTGGGTTTGTTTTCAAATGCTCCAAAAGCAAACTTAGAAGGATTTCTCGAAAGCCAGGTGTTTTCAGAATCGAGATCCAGGTTTTTCTGGTTTTTTTTTATTTTTTGGTTTGCTCTTCTTAAATTTTCTAGTGAAATTTTAGGTGGGTTTTCTCTTTTTATTTTCGATTTCGATTATTTTTTCTGTTTTCCTTTGAATCAGCTTGGAGGGTTATTTTTGGTCCCTCGAGGTTGTTTTTGGGGGCTCTTGGAGTAGAAGAGGTTGTGTATTTAAAACCTCTTTGATCCTTCTTTGTAGAGGAAAGAAATTTCTAGTTTTTCTTGTTTGATTGTGTTTTGCTTTCGAAAACCTGTTCTTTAATTTTGGTAAGATACAGGATCTTTCTTCTCCTTTGGTCTTTTGAAGTTTTGTGAGTGTTGTTGAAGGCATGGCAGCTACGATGGATTTGTACTGTAGCAGACCTGTTGAATCAGCACCCTTTGGGGGTGAGCTAATGGAAGCACTTGAACCTTTTATGAAAAGTGCTTCCCCAACATCCACCACCACAACCAGCTCTCCCTCAACAACCCCATCTCCTCCCTCTTCCTCCTCTTCTCCCTACAACTACAACCTCTCCTTCTCTCCCTCAGTCCCGACCCAGCCCGCTTTCTATCCAGATGGTTGCTCCACCTCGATGACCCAAATGTTTTCAGACGGGTTCTCGACGGAAAACCTAATCGGTTTTCAGCAACTGGGCTCAATCGGGCTGAACCACCTAACCCCATCTCAGATCCACCAGATCCAAGCCCAGATCCAGCTCCAAAACCACCACCAACATGGAAGTTTTTTGGGTCCAAAACCCATCCCAATGAAGCAAGCCGGGTCACCCCCGAAACCCACCAAGCTCTACAGAGGAGTGAGGCAGCGACATTGGGGCAAATGGGTGGCGGAGATCCGTCTCCCCAAGAACCGTACCCGGCTCTGGCTCGGCACCTTCGACACGGCCGAAGAGGCCGCCTTGGCCTACGACAGGGCCGCCTACAAGCTCCGCGGTGACTTCGCCAGGCTCAACTTCCCCAACCTCCGCCACCACAGCGACTCCCAGTACCAGCCTCTCCACGCCTCCGTGGATGCGAAGCTCCAAGCCATTTGTGAAAGCTTGGCCAGCACGCAGAAACAAGGCAAGTCTGAGAAGCCGGTCCGTTCGACCAGGAAGTCGTCGAGGCAGGTTGGCGTTGTGGGGTCCAAGGATTCGGAGAACTGCGTTAAGGTGGAGACATCCTCGTCGCCGGTGATGACCGAGAGCGACGGGTCGGCAGGGTCTTCGCCTTTGTCGGATCTTACGTTCCCTGACTCCAACGAGCCACAGTGGGATATAGCTTCGGAGAATTTCATGTTGCAGAAGTACCCTTCGTACGAGATTGACTGGGATTCTATTTTATCTTAATTTCCATGTTTATATAGATGTCCTCCTAATTGTAATTTTTTTCCCCCCTTTGGGCTACTCTCTTTTGTCTATGGGTAGTGGGTAATTAGATAATTGGTGTCTCCAGTGGCTGCTGCAATGGAGTTTTAGGCAGTTGCAGGGCTACCTTAATTAGGATTTTGTTTATGATGTAGTGGGTTAATTTGGGGTTTATTGTAGGGTGGATAATTTATTATGTAACTCTCCCAACTTGGTCAGCTGGTTTTTTGTTCTTGCTAGACCAGGGGAGTGAGTACCTGATTATGTGTATTGTTGCTGGTGTTAGTGAAAATTTAGTTATGTAATTGAATTTCATTATCATTATGAAGCATCTTAGATTTCGCTGTACATAATTGCTTTATTTTATTGTGGTTAGGATAAGGTTTAACACTTTATTTTAGTGGTTCTGATTGGATTTTGATGCACATGGATTCAACAGCCTGTCAGCCTGTGATGGTTGAGCATTGTACAAAAATATTGTAAAAAGAAAGAGGAAATCCTCAATCATTTAGAGATAAAATGGTGTTAATTAGATGAAAAAAAACCAAGATTGGGAGCTATCAGAGAAACTCATGGACTCTGGGTGTAAATATAATTACTGTGGATGTTCAAATATGCTGTCTTCAATCAAAATCATACCCAAAGATTAGAACTTTTGGCCTATCATAAATGGCATTCAATTTTTCTAGAGAAAGAGTAGCTCAAGAGTGTGTCGGATAATATCATGAGCTTTGGAGGCAAAGAGGTTGAAATGGTGAAAGGAATCAACAGTGATTTTGAGAAAGAATTGGGGCAGATGATGGTATTGATTCAGTCAACAATGATCAAACCCTAGAGTTTGAGAGTGTGTCCAATGGCCAGAGAGGGAGTCTCCAAAGGCCCCTTTAGAAAAAAATGGCAGTGAAGAAAGAAGTGCTCAAAGGGTGTGGCGGGTGGGAATACAATCCCATATCAGTTTCAACAGTTAAAGCTCTAAGCTTTAGTGGATCTTCAGCTTCCAAAAAGTTTTACACTCTGGAACTGAAAGAGGATTAGATTGGAGTGCAAAAGTCCCTAGTTTTACTGGGAGTCCAAATCGGTTTATCTTGGGAACTGGGAAGGAAGGATATTGGGGGAGATGGATGTTCAAGATGTGCTCAACAGAGCTATGTTAAAAAACCATCCAAGCTCCATTATTGCTTTCTTCTTCTTCTTGTTTTTTTTTTTAAAAAAAAAAAGAGAAAAGGAAAACCGCGGATCAATGTTGCCCTGTTTTTCCCCTGTTCTTGTTTAAGCTTTTCCCCTGTTTTTCATGTGTCAAATTGTCATCATTTTTCCGATTATAGTCATTAACACGCTCACTTTAATCATTCCCATGGCTCTCAAATTCCCTTAAAAGTCATGATCAGGCCAAGACAAAAATGGTTTCTTGTCTTCCTCGGACTAAGCAAGCTTGATGATAAAAGGGCGGTACTTGGCAATGATGACTTGCCGATGAATCTGCCCACGATTACAGAAAAAAGTTGAACAAAAATCTGGCCATTAAGACACACGGTTAATTGCATTCATTCCCTTCACTTTCATCCTACTTTTCTGCGCACGAAAAAAGCCTTTAAATCCAAGCCATGATTTAGTTCAACTTGGAAGCTGGGACCCCCTTCTAAAATTCCATTAATCTTTCTAATTCTGCAGAATGCAGATGCAACAGAGCAAGCATATTATCTACTTTATAGATGCAGACATCAGACATGCATGAATGCGTTTCATATCTTATTTTCTGAGATAAGATTTTTGGAGGCGAAAGCTATTTATTCTTATTCCTCCTTCTCATACTGCAAACACAGGTTCACATAGGCAAAAGGAAGAAAGAGACAGAAGAAATGCATTCCTTGCAAAAGCTTGAGAAAATCTTTTCACTTATTTATTTGTTTACGAGATTATGATTTATAGATGCATATATTCTCTAGCTATTCTAAAAGCTCAAGCATGGAAAGTATTAGGTTCTTCTAAGTTTAAAACACAGATTTGTGACTAGTTTGTGAAAACTCAGAATCTTTACTTGTTTTTCACAATGCCTCTCCCACCTCAATTTTCTTTCGGTGGTTATTGTAGTTGTCTTATAACCGAGATTCGGGTAAAGTTTAAGGGTCTTTCGAGAGTCATGTCTTTACCTACATCTCTTTTAATAAGAGTTCGAATAGGGTTGAAGGGTCTTTTGAGAGTCATGCTCTTGTTTGTGTCCTTCGTTCGGATGTCTATACTACTTTATGCTGCCATTTTCTTGGCTTTTGTCCAAAATATAGAGGACCGAGTTGTTTATAGATCGTTTGAGATTTTTATGGATTTTTTTTTTTTTTTTTTTCTTCAGTTTTGATAATGTTCTTTTTGTTAGGTTTGTTGTTGAGGAGTTTACCTCTCTTGGATTTTTGTTCTATTGTAACCTTTATCCTTTTTTTAATATAATGGAATGCACTTAAAAAAAAAAAAAAAAAAAAAAAATTCTGAACTTGCACACCATAGCCTTTTATTATAGGTGGGAATCACCTTGTGTGGATTCCATGGAAAGATAGATGACGATGATGTAAAATAACAAAAGAAAAACCAACTTGCCTAAATTTAAGTTGTTTAGTACCAATGGATAGGGAAATGACCAAAAGATTAAGATAAAATATCCACCTAATTAATTAATTACAACCATGGTTTGCTTTCCAAGCAAGGGAAAGGATATACCCTTTCTTACCAAAGAGATGCCCTTATCGCCATTTTTACACGCAATCCTGCACCATTTTCAACACATTTGTGGGAGCTACGTTTCCTAAGCTAGTGCTGCTGACTGCTATAACATTAATATCCGTGCCCATCCGAAAAAAACCCTGGCCCATACCCAACCCATCTCCTCCAGATAAGGGTAGAAGATATCTTTTTTATTTATTATTTTTTTAAGGGTAGAAGAATTGAAAGGTGAAATTAAGATTCAGTATAATTATCTGTCTATATTGGACAAATAATTATAAAAGGGCCTTGTAAGGTCCATTTACAGGAATAAATGTTCTGGCAGCCCAACACCTGTCCGGAGGCAGGCCCATAAGCGAATGAGAAAATAGTAGCCCACAAGCCTGGAGCCACAAGTTACCGCTTGCTCGACACTCGCTAATGGCTTCTTCCTTGAATAACCCATAATCTCAAATGCCAAAAAAGATAACTTCTTCAGTCCTTTGAATTAGGCCCGCAGTTTCCAATACCCTTACTTTCACCATTTCCTATCAGTGAGTGTTATCTTTGATTTACTCGGTCTTTACATTTTTTTTTTAACTTTAATGCATGAACTGGTCGGTTAATATGCTTACTTTTGTTCTGGGTTTGCTTTCCATTGTTGTTTGTTCATTTTGCCTGTCATGTATGTGGTGTATATTATGTGCTTCTTGTTTCAATGGACTCTTGTTATCTCTTCGCTCTGTGATTTTTATTTATTTGGAATATGGGATATACCCAGTTGAAAATTAAGGCTTATCTGCTGGAGGAAACTGAGACTAAGGCTTGTTCTTGTTGTGGCAGAGTGTATTAGTTTTACATTACTTAGTATTTGAATCCTAGGAATGGAAAGAACTTGCCTTTGAGCCAAATATTTCAATTACGGGCAAATGAATTGAGGGTATTGTGTTGTATTGTCTATGGTTTGCTATATATTTGGAAGTCAAAGTTCAAATTTTTGTTTTTCTGGTCGTTTCCTACATTTTTCTTCGCAACCAAACAGGAATACAAAAGCTTCTTCAACGTCTGATCAATTTTTGTTTTGATTTTTTTCTAACTGCAGTCTAAATCCCTCACTGCTCCAGTTGCCAAATCTTCATACAAATCAAGAGCATTCAAGATTATTTTTTGAAAGATTTTTAAGTATAATTTCGAGTTCAATTTAATAATGAATTATCTGGAAACTTCACTCAAATTAAAAAGAAGATTTTGAGATTTCTCCTTTTTGTAAAATATTTAGCCCTTTAATTCCTGGAGCGTGGCCTGTTTGCACAAGCATGCCTTTGGGGTGGGATGGGGAGAAGAGGAAGGGTGGAAGTGGCAATTTCAAGGGTCTTTTCCTACATGATGGATGTTGTTTTGCGTATGACAAAAGTAAAAGCTAAGGATTCTTGGGTGTTTTTATTAGTTTGACAAGATAGATAAATGTATCCTAGATATGGTGGCATATAATGGGTCTCTTTATATCTTGAGTAGAGTTCTCCTGATGTGAATGGATAATGACTGTTGTAGAGCTTGTACTTCCTGTGCCTTTGTGGTAGACATAACATTTCCTGGTATCTCTAGAACTTTCAGCATAAGGGGTAGAAATTCTATGATGTTTTTAAATTTCCGAATTAAGAGGAAGGGATATCGAGGCTTAAAATGCTTGAATAAGGTTTAACAAGTATAGTTTCCTTTATGTTAGTGAAATCCACATGTGGATTTATGTCTCTGTAATATGTGGCTTTTGAAAATAAGTAGAAAGAATATTATGTTTCAAATTCAAGGATTTAGTTAGAGTGGGATATTCCTTTGCAACCTCCTCCCCAACCACCCAAAACTAACTAAAAAAAGAAGAAGAAGAATAAGTTGCTTCATGATTCAGTAAAGATTTAAAATTGTCATCAATGTACTTATTATGGTTATAGAAAAAGTTAAAAGTATTGCTTAAAACCCTACCCGCATCCACTGGGCTGATATGGTAGTGCGCATTAGCCCTTGTTAAAAAAAAAAAAAAAAGGTTCAAGGGTTAATGAGCACTGCAACGTTAGTCCAATGGGATGGGGCGTGGTTTTTAGCATTTTCCAAAAAGTTAACAACTTACTTTCAGTCTTGCTAACATAAAGTTCCTGTTTCAGATCCCTTGCTCCAATTCTTATTTCATGTGATTTCTTTGTTGCAGAAGTAGAAAACATATGATATGGCGATGGAGATGCAGTCAATCTTCTGTCCCAAATCGCTCTCCCCATCATCCATCCATGGTGTCGCCTCTTTCTTCTTGTTCTGCCCAAGTTGTCTCAAATGCCATAGGAAATGCAAGTTCGTAAGTTCCTCAAATTATTCAATGAAGCACAAGGGTGTCAAAGAAGTCAGTTTAAGAGCATTTGACGATAAGGACTTGATTACCGAGTGCCAAAATGGTCCTGGAAATGGAAAGGAACTTTCTGGTGAGCTATACAATCACATAATATGTGCTTGTTGCAAGGTAGGAGATATGGACAAGGCTATGGCTCTTCTTGGGCAAATGGAGGCTTTGGGCTTTCATCCAAACTTAATATCCTACACTCATTTGATTGAAGCCCTTGGAAGTATTGGCAGGACTTCAGAAGCTGAAGCAGTATTTCAAGAAATGATATGTTCTGGGTTTAAGCCTAGAGTGAAAATGTACAATGTTTTGCTAAGAGTTTTCTTAAAGAAAGGCCTCCTGAGAGTTGCGGTTAAGGTATTGGAGGTAATGGGCGATTTGGGTATTCATAAGAATCAAGAAACATATGAGGTTCTTGTGGATTACTATGTGAATGCCGGGCGGTTGGAAGATACTTGGGCAATAATAAATGAAATGAGGTGCAAGAGGTTTCAGCTGAGCTCATTTGTGTATAGCAAAGTTATTGGTCTTTACAGAGATAATGGGATGTGGAAGAAAGCAATGGGAATTGTAGAAGAGATTAGGGAGATGGGGATGTCATTAGATAAACAGATTTATAACAGCATTATAGATACCTTTGGGAAATATGGTGAGTTAGATGAAGCATTGGAAGTGTTTGAGAAAATGAAACAAGAAGGCATAAGACCTGATATAACAACATGGAACTCATTGATTCGGTGGCACTGTAGGGCTGGGGATCTATCTAAGGCCCTTGAATTATTCACTGAAATGCAAGAACAAGGGTTATATCCTGACCCAAAGATCTTTCTTACCATTATTAGCCGTTTGGGGGAGCAGGGAAAATGGCATGTGATAAAGAAGAATTTTGAGACTATGAAATACAGAGGACATAAAAAAAGTGCCGCCATTTATGCAGTTTTAGTTGATATTTATGGGCAATATGGGAAATTTCATGATGCTGAGGAGTGTATATCTGCTCTAAAGTCAGAAGGTGTTCAACTTTCAGCTAGCATCTATTGTATCATAGCAAATGCTTATGCGCAGCAGGTCTTCTGTTCTACACCTCCTTTGTTTATTGCATCCTTTCTTTTTACTCTCTCCTTGTACCATTATTGGTTTTCCATTGATTATTTCCTTTTCTTTTTTTTTTTGTATTGGTATATAGGGGCTATCTTCATATCTACTCCTTATAGTTTTAGAATGATACTCTATTTCTTTTTATATTATCTGGACTCACTAGATGCCACAAGGTAAATCATGATAGTATGGCATTAGGCCCAATAGCTTCTGTACCGACCTAGAGAAAGCGCTAGCCATATCTATGCTATCACTCCAAAAGGCCTAGCTAAATTGCAATTAAAGCTCCCTGGAATCGCTTATAAAATTCAATCTCACATAATAAGATTTCAATGTACAACGTAACAGTCACACAATACCTTTATAATCCCCCACTCAATGTGGGACTAACTTTTATGGGGTTACTTTTCAAAGCATGTCAGTTTTTCAGAGCAATTACACATACACTTCTATAATAATATCTGTATCTCTTCATGTTATTGGCTTTGTGTCTTTTGTGAGGAGTTTGTCTTACATTCTTGGAGGGATGGATTTCCTGTGAAAAACCAAATCAATTACAGAAAAGTATCTATGCCAGGAGAAAAAGGGGAAAAAAACTAGGCATGAACTTCTAATTCATTCATATATATTAAATATGACAAACAATAACAACTCTTTAGGATTTGATGTGTAGAATACAAATTAATTTTGCTACTTTTTCAAGATCATTTGTTGATGCCTTGTGTATATATATAATCACTTGCACTTGAAAATATATTTCGCATTAATAGTAATTTTATTTTTTGGCAGGGATTATGTGAACAGACCTTGAAGGTGCTTCAGCTCATGGAAGCAGAGGGAATTGAGCCAAATATTATAATGTTGAATGTGTTGATCAATGCGTTTGGTGTTGCTGGGAGACAATCAGAGGCATTATCTATTTATGATCATATGAAAGAAAGTGTAAGCCTTTTTCTGTTGCTTTACATGTATATAGTTAGGCAATGATAATTTACACTGTAGACTCTTCACTTTCTTTGTCAACTTCATTCTTCAAAGTGTATTTTTAAAGTGGTTTTAATGGTAATTTGCATTATTGTTTCTGAAGGGTATTAGTCCTGATGTGGTAACTTATAGTACGCTTATGAAGGCATATATTAGAGCAAGGAAATTTGATAGGGTGGGTACTCTCTGTCCTTCAGTGACTTCCAATTAATCTTTCTCATCCATATAAGATATGAAAATTTGCTGCATACTGTTATAGCTTATCTGTTCTGCAACTTTTAATTAAATCTGAATTTGAGAGGGATATCATTGATCCCAATTCAATAATCTAGATGCATTTTCCTTCTCTTTCTTTTTCTCAATCTCTTTGCCTAATTTATGTAGTAATGGTTTATCGGCCAGGTGCCTGAAATTTACAAGGAAATGGAATATGCTGGATGTACTCCAGATAGGAAGGCTAGAGAGATGTTACAAGTTGCATTAATGGTCCTTGAACAGAGACATCATAAGTGTTAGGTCGGTCTGGAGTTTTGTGTGATTCAATGTGCTGTTGTTTGGTAAGGTGCTGATATTATGATAATCCAGATGACATGTGATACTCCTGTAAATCACAATCCTTTCACAAATGGAATGGATATTGCCTGAGCTGAGGTGAGTTCTTCTCTTTTCCCTCATATTTTAGAGATTGGATGTCATAGATTTGTTTTTTGCTCATGATGTTCATCCTTCTATATGCCTTACACTTCCAGTTGTGACTTTATACCTGAATGGCCTTGTTTTAACATTGAAAACCTTGCTGACTGTTATCCTGACATGGTGGTTGTATAATTTTTCAGACTGAATGGGGGGCATTTGACACTTGGTATGGTAACTGTAATATTTTCTCTGGGACTTCAAAACCTTGTTCACAGTTGGAATTAGAATGTTTTGAATCTTTCTTAGCAGTGTAAACCACTGGCAAAGGATGCTCCACTCAGCAGGAGTTATTTAGGCAGGGGATCTTCTGAAGAAGTGTTCCATCGATCTCTAGTGAATTATATTAGCTGAAACTTTTCTGAGGGTTTTGGAGGCTTTGTCTCAACCGTCCACATATCACCTAGACATTTTTTAGTCAGAAATTTAGGGGCTCAAGCCAACCCTTTCCTTTTTCTTGCCCCTGCAGAATTAATACAAGAATCCCTTACACTCCATGAAGAGATGTATATCTGTGCTTGTCTGTGATCATGTGAGGCAGATATGCAGACAATGTGTATAAGGAAATATCAGCTGGTTTGGAATTGCTAAAGGACCTTTATTATGCGTTGATTACTTTAAAAAGGTTTTTCAGCTTGTAAGAAAAAAGAAAAAGAAAAAGAAAAGAATTGGGTTATATATTGAAAGAGCATGCATTAGCTGCAGATTGATAGATGTGGTGGCAAAAGTTGTTTCTTACAATTGGAGTGGCAACCAAGGGAAATATAATATATGCTTATCGTGGATTGGCCTTGACCTGGATAATGGATGATGCTGGGTCAAGGGTTCTTGAACCAACTGGTCACTCCTCTATTTGAGAAATGAAAACTGCAAGTTACTTTGTCTCTCCCCTTTGAATTTAGACAGATTTTGGGACATGGATTATTCAAGTTCAAATACAGTTGTGGATTGGCCTTGACCTGGATAATAGATGATGCTGGGTCAAGGGTTCTTGAACCAACTGGTCACTCCTCTATTTGGGAAATGAAGACTGCAAGTTACTTTGTCTCTCCCCTTTGAATTTAGACAGATTTTTATACAGATTTTTGGCTTCAAATACAGTTGATAACTGTGAATTTATCGAAAAGATCTAATCAAGGAGACGAGGAATAGACTCACAGATGCTTGATAGGTCTGCATGACCTAGAAATGGTAATGTTGTGCATATAGAAGGCTTGTAAGTTGTAATGACTGCATGAACTTTTGAAGTATGAGTTACCCCGAAGTAAGTCATTGGTGTTCATGTGATTATGCTCTTTCTCTCTCTCTGTTTTATACACAGTTTTGTTGAGTTGGTGAAGTTTGAAAAGTGGAAACGTATAATTAGATGAAGAAAATTGATGGTAAAGATGACAAGCACTTAAACAAAAGCAAGCCCTTTATAGCAGATAAGTGGCGTGGAAACATAAACCACGACCATACACACATATCTGGGTTCTTAACAGGATATGTAAGTCGCATATATAATATGCGTTTCACTCCCAGCTCCACTACTTGCTATATACTATGAGTCTATGACCATAAAAACCACTGTTATTTTGTTACACCAAAATACTGCGTACAGCTACGAATGCCACGTACGCTTACAGTTATTTATATATATATATATATATATAGTTCCTTAGCCTTGTGCTTTAGGGTTCAGAGAGCGTGAGGCTTCTCCAAGTCCTCAAGGCCGGTAGGGCGGTACCAGGCCTTCTGCTCGAGCACAGAGTCAGCACCATCCGCTGTTGAAGACTGAAAGCCGTGCTCGCCGGCTGCGGCTTGATCAGCAGGGGGTCCAAATACCCCAGTTTTAGGGTGTGGCTCCCAGTAGGTTTCAGATTGCGGTGGGATTACGTGGTCCGGCACCACGTTGGGAATGTGTTGATCATCAGGGTTCTTGTCATACACTGAGGTGTGTGCAGCTCTCCTGTATCCATTATTAGCAGTTACACTACAATCAGAATTCATAAGATATATCCGTACAATGAAACTGGTAAGTGTCTTTTTTTTTTTTTTCCTTCTAATTCCAATCCCATTATAATTTATAGCTAATCTTGATCCCATAAGCATACATCTCCCCCAAATAACTTCCTTATCAAAAAAGGAAAAAAGCGAGAAAAAAGAATAAGATGGTATCACGACACCATATGGCTGTTACTCATTTGTAAAAAGTGTTTGGCTACAAAGAAAAGCAAAAGAAATGGCATAAACACCCAAAAAAAAAAAATAATAATAAAGAAAGAAGAAGAAGCGTGTAGAGAACATGTGGCAGTTCCCTACGTATAAGAGAGAGAGAGAGAGAAGCGTATAGAGAACATGTGGCAGTTCCCTACGTATAAGAGAGAGAGAGAGAGAGACAGAGAGAGAGAGAGAGAGGGGCATGCTTTAGCTTTAATTCCCGTAATACCCCTGTCCTTTTCATACTACAGTGTAAAAGATAGATATGTCCCAGTCCCACTAAGCAATCAAGTACGGAAGGATGTTTATCTAAATCACATTTTTATCTACATGACCCACCCGGGTAGGTGGCATTCACGCCGTTAGGTGTCATCGCTTGATCTTTCCAAAAAAATATATCCCACTCCCAACTGCGCCCGGCCCCATCATGATTAAAGGGTCATAATCACGTGACCGGCATATGGGCTAATACCACAGGCAACCCACCCAACACATTTTTTGCATCATCTCTCTCCTACGCTTAAGTCGTATCAAAACACAACAACGACAAAAGTATGATAGCAATTAGCAAAGACACACGACACATGGACCGTTGAGAGATTTAATGTCACGCTTTTTGTCCATTTTTATCCTTCTTAATTTTCATACAGTAATACTTCTCTTTCTAATTTTTTTTTTAAAAAAAATTTTAAAAAAGGTCGGGAAAAGACAAGTCCAGCCCAAGATCCAAGAAAGAAGTGATGACTAGACTACCCCAATTTGCATTAAGCTTATCATGTCTTGGTTTGAGATATATTAATTAAGCTTAAAGGCAGCACAAGGTCCAAAGGAGAAGCATTGAGAAGAGCGAGATCATTTTATCTATTTGTGATCCTACGGTGGAGGAAGAGTCAAACCACCCAAAAAAATCTTAGAATTAACAATAACTATTCCATTGTTAAACCATATAATCTTAAGAGTGGGCAGGAAGGTGCCTCAAAGAAAATTTTAATATATATATATATATATATATAATAACAAAAAAAAAAAAAAAAAAAAGATTTAATTTCAACTGTTAGACCACGTGATCTCAACCAGAGTTGGGAATAAAAATAAATAACTAGAAAATGGTCCAAGCATGGGACAGCTATCTAAATCTGTACATGGCTGTAGATTTCAAAGAACCACCGCCATCTAAATCTGGTACATAATATGGGTCGTGTCATGAAAAACAATTGAGATGTATGGCCTCTCCCCTAGCCCCTAGGGCCCTAGGGGACCAACATCCTCAATTTTTGAGGACAAATTTTGCTGTGTAGGACAAGAGGAGGAGCATATTCAAAACAAAGGGCGTGTATAATGCGATGAGGTGACAACACTAGCGTGACTGGTATATGCTGAAATTAAATCCATTCCAGCGGTCCAAATTAAATTTCATTCTCAACCATCCTTAGAGAATATGAGGTGTATTTTAAAGCTGACAATTCTTAGAGAAAAGGGAATTAACAGGCATCACACGTGTAATTTTCATTTGACTTAAGCCAGTGGTTCATCTTAATTCTTATAAAAAACGTAACCAAATCTCACCCAGCTAAGATGTATAGTTCTCAAGATGCGATTATATTGTTAATCAAAATAAAAATGGGACTATTTGAATAACATCACAAATGACAGATTTTTTTTAAAAAAAATAATGAATTTTTTATTATTTGATTTCTACAATTGTGGAGGTAAGTAAAATATATTAAACCATAAAGACTAGTTAGAAACTCGACTCATACCTCTAACAAAATATACTAATATGTCACGTTTTTATCCTACAATTATATTATAATTATGCTATAATATTAATGTGACAATCTTGTTTAATCTTTGATTTTTTTTATTTTTATTTTTTTAGTTCTAATAAAGACTTATCCAAAATGGTTAACGTCATCATTATAGAATAAAAATTTAATTTTAAGCATTGAAAAATTCTACACTCCTACGTTCCTAAGTTCATACTCTCTGACATGATAATAAAAATTAAATCCAAAATATGATAAGTTAAGAAATAAGTTATTAAGGGATTCTTAATTAAAAAAAAAAAAAGACAATAAAATAAAACAAAAGGTCAACATTCAATGAACTCTTTTTTTGGTAACTACGAATTGAACTCGATTATAGAGTATTTACTTCTTTATATTTTCTTTCTTTGCTGCCTCCAAGAGTGTAGATTAGATCAGAGATTGCCTAATGAATAGAAAACTAGAAAAATCATATTTTTTTATAATAAATACTATTGATAAAAAATAATTATATGGACCATCTTTTTATCATTTTTTAATTTTTTTAAAACTGATAATTAAATTTTAGATAAATTATACTATGATTTTAAAAGCCCAATCAACTTTAAAACGATAAAAAAATAATAAAAAGATAATTTCTAGCTTTACTCATTTTTAAAACTATTATTTAAGAAGAATATAATTCCATTACCCTGTACTAAAAAAATTGTGCCAATATTTTGCAAATGAATTTTATATTCCAGTTGTCTTGTACGGCTAATTTAAAATACCCATACGGCAATTTCAATAAAATAAAATAAAATAACCATACGGATCATGTTAGCTTTGTCCTCATCCATGGAGCACCGAAGAGCAAAGACCGCCCCAACTCCCAAGAGCCCCGGGTATGAAAACACGTACAATTCGAAATTACGTCGTTTTCTTTGTATTTCGGAAAGAAGAGAAAAGAAAAAAATAAAAAAAAATAAAAAAATTTAATCGCCAACAGATTTGAGAGAACAAAATGAAAGAGGCAGGTGGCGGAAGACGAAGGCAAAGTATGTGAGAGAAAGCAATCAAACGGAAGATTCTGAGTGTCTCACCCGTCGGTCAGAATATCATGAAACATACAAATATATTTCTAAGAGTCGTTAAAAGAAAAATTCCTTAATTTTTCTGAAAAGAAGAAACAACAAGGAGAAGCAGACAGTGAAATTCCCTCCCTCCCCCCCAAAAAAAAATTAATAAAAAAAAAAAAAATCCGCTACCGACAAATTTACAGAGATACTAATGGACTCCTAAATCCTGATTCCGGCAACCAAAACTCTCTCGGAAAATCCATCTAAATGAGAGGCTTACTTACGATTATTGTTATCTAAACTACAAAACGAACAAGGCATGCAAGAAATTAGATAGAAAATGGCATATCATATCGTTCTTAGGAAATGAACCAAAAAACAGTCAACAAGAAAGATTTCTAAACAAGGAATTTTTAATTTCCATAGTCTCTCATTCCTCAGCATCTCAGATCTCAATAAATATCACTACAGATGAATAGAGATAGCCCCCGAGTTTTCTATGAACTTTCAGTAAATTTTTCAACGATCAATCAGTCTAGTCATGTCAGAAACCAGTGCGTCGGAAATTTTCCCAAGAAAAACCAAACCAAACCCAGAAAATTTTCGCAGCAAACCACCCAATCAAAAAAAGATCAATACAAGCCGTAATCTAAACACAGTGGCCCAAGGAACACGAAGAGCTTCTCCACTAAAAAAAGAGGAGAGAGAGAGTGAAACCTGAGAGTGTTAGCAGAGGAGAGAGCGGGAGCGCTCGCGTTGGAGGTCCAGATCTGGTTGACGACTCGCTTGCCCAAGCTCAGAGCGACCCCTCGACTCTTCAAATTGGCGGCCATACAATGATCAACCAAACAAGAGAAAAAGAAAAAAAAAATGGCAGTAGAGGGAGGCAGATAGTGTGTGATGAGAGAGAGCGGTAACTTCTTCTGTGCGCGGCCAACGCCTTATATACTGTGCGCGTGGGCGTTAACCGCCCCGACAGCCTCGCTTCCTCGGTCCGCACCTACCCCGTACGTGTGAGTAGTACCTAACGGTACCCCAACCTTCACCTTTTACCATCTTCCCTTAGATTTCCGTTAAATGTTTACGGAATCTTCGTGCTTATTTTGAAGATTCCGTCTGTCCATTAACGACGCGTTTTTAGAAAGCACCTTCTTCTTCTCCTATAATTATAGAAAGGATAAAATTTGATGGCCGATTTCATGCCATTATCAGATAATTGTTGATTGTTTATACTTTGCAGATAAATTGTTTTATTTGAGAAATTCTATGCATTCTTTTTTGGTCTTATATTCTCAATTATATACCCAATTGGATTCAAAATTTAATGATTATTTTCATTTCTATTTTAAGAAATATGCATTTGAAAGTGTGAGAGTAAAACTGTGTATAGTATTTCTCATTTTATCTTGCTAGTTGAAATAAGATATGGAAATTCTGTAACTCTATGGTTTATAAATTCATTTTAACAATTTGGATTAAAAAAAAAAAAAGTTCATCATTATAATAAAAATAGATAATTAAAACAAAATTTTAACTTTTTGACCGGATAAGTAACGATTTAATATAATATTAGAGTAAATGGCATGAGTTCGAATCTTATCTACGTTATTTACCTTTCATTTCAATCAAATATTTTACATGTTGGGTTTCATGCGTTTGTTAAAGATGTGTATAGCATTTCTTAAATGGTTATAAAATGTTTGGCATTCCTCTAAGAAGAGGCAGAAAGTTAGGTAATCTTGGTGCAGGAAGGCAACTTTCTTGTGCCAGTTTTTTTTTTTTTTTTTTTAAAGTAATTTCCAAGAGAACATAATCTAAGTAACATAAATGGGTGAACTCCAAGTTGGAAGGTTGTAGTTTAGGTGGACTAAAGTATATAATTATGTGATAATTTATAATACTATTAATTAGTGTAACTATGGACGTTAATTCCAATAATAGATGCAAAGAGATTGGTGTCAATGTGTCATCGTGCGAGACTCTGAGAGTCGGGAAAAAAATCACTACAGTTTTGGGTTCTTTAACCCTTAGGAAAATCTGAGCCGTCCTTTTAAACTACCGCAGATTGCGGTAGTTTAAAAGAACTGTATGTAAGCCTCTCCCCTGAGAGTCATGTGCATGCCGCAGAAAGTCAAACGAGTATTGCAGGAACATGCGGTGGCGGAAGCTCAAACGGCACTAAGTGCATTGAAGTTGGGTTGCAATTTGAACCTCCAAATTATAATTTAAGAAGGGGATTCTTTAGAGGTGGTTAATGCTTTAAAAGATTGTGGTCCTAATTAGGGTAGAAATGAACAACTAATGGTAGATGCTAAAGGCGTTCTCAATTCTCTAAGGAATTGGCAGGGACGTCATACTAAAAGAGAAGCTAATTTTGTGGTCCATGGTCTTGCTAAGGCGGTTAGCTGTTTTTTCCTACAAATCATAGATAGAGTTTGGATCGAATAAATTCTTAAGGGTATTGTGATGTTGTTGCAACAAGCTCTTGATATTTAGAGTTTTACACTCTAATTTTTCTCTTCATGAATCCAAAAAAAAAAAAAAAAAAAAACTAAGGTGTAACCATGGAACAAATCAAGATGTTTATTTTGGGGATCAAATATAATTCTAAAGTAAAATTAAAAAATATATTTTTCAAAGTATATAAACTATGCTTTATATAATATATTCATGTCCAAAAACTATATTACACCTTCAAAATACATATAGTTAATTTTAAGTTCATATGTAAAAACAAGAAAAATAAACATCAATGAACACGGCACACCTTAAAAAGTCATCAATTATCAGCAATTTTATTTCTCAATTAGACAACTAGATGATAATCTCAAAGAAAGTCATCATCCATAGATGAAAAGTCTTGTCTTGAAACTTGATAGACAATCTTTCAGCAATTTTAAAGTCTTGTCTTGAAAATGTTCATGGATTTTTTTGAGTAAAATAATTCAGTAGTTATTTTCTCGCCTGTACGGTTCAACCTAAAGGATAAAGTTTGAAGATAAAAAGCGAAGAATATGACCTATAAATATAAACAATTCATAAGGCAATGTTCTAATCTAATCTATCAATTTCTCATATTCCAAAAAATATTAATTTAAAATATTGGTAGTGAAAAAGGACAATCAATAATTAAAAAAAAAAAAAGATAAAGAATCAACCACTCAAATAAAAAAAATGGAAAATAAAAATTGGCCGTGAAAAAAAACACAAGAGATCGAGAAAGAGAGAAAACTTGTACAAACTGACCTAAAAAGTGGAGGAAGAGACGTCACCCAAAGAAAATATTGGAACTTTTCTGTCCTGTCTTTAGAGATATGGAATCGGGGCCATTTTCTCAATTTTAGTAAGTGTGATTTTAAAAAATATTATTTTTAAAAATTGTAAAAATATTTAGTAAAATATATTAAAAATATTTTTGTTATTAAATATTTGTTACGTGATTTTGGTTTAAATTCGAGTCCTGCTTATAGAAATCGCATATATATATATATATATATAGATTAAATGCTTTTTAAATTATAATGCTAAACGCTTTATATTTTGTAATATTTTTTAAAAACACATATTATTCTTATAAAATCACAATCACAAACACACCCTAAAAAAAAAAAAGATGATAAGCAAAAACTGAAGAAGACGTACACGTCGATGTAAGTATTTTATGTGTATAGCTTTAGTTAAGGGTTAGCGGTGGCCGTAGGTAGCTGCTATATATATACACATACATCTCAGATCGGACAAATGAATACTTGCAAAATAAAAAGAGAAAATTAGACCAAAAATAAAAATACTTATAATTTTTACATGGATTTTAAATTAATATCAATTTATGAAATTAGTTTGATAATTTGATGGAAATTGATTAATTAGAAGAAAAAAAAGTGTGGAAATAGGTGAACACGCAATTCCCACGGTCCTTTTAATCTTAATTAATTCCTTGTTTGATTTTTTATTGTAAACGACGTGGTTTGGAAGGCAACATGTTATTCATTGCTATTAAAAAGTCAAAGAAATGGGCACGGATTAAGAATTTTTTTCAAGGGGAAATAATTTATGAAAAGGGTTAGATATTAAATACCCTCGAGGCTTCATAACTTTATTTTTTCTCTCATATGGTTTTATTTTTATTACAAGAGGTCCTTGTGATTTTGATAATAGACCAAATTAGTCATTTTGTCAGTTGACCGTTAGTTGACTTAATAAAATTTCACGTGGACCAATCAAATGTTGATACGTGATACCAACTTATTATATATATTTTAAATTAAAAACAAAAAAAAAAAAATTGGGGGTGGCCGAGCCATCCCCTTGGCCATTTGGAGGTGGCCGAAACCCACCCCTAGTGGGTACTGGGGGTGGCTCGGCCGAACGGCCACCCCCTTAGCTCCAACGGGGTGGCCGAGCCATTCCCAGTACCCACTTAGGGTGGTTTCGGCCACCTCCTTGGGCACCAAAGAGCTACCCCCAAATTTTTTTAATTTTTTTTTTAATAAAAAAAGATGCATTTTTTTTAAAAAAAAATTAAGTGGGTGCCACGTGTCAACATTTGATTGGTCCACGTGGAATTTCGTTAAGTCAACTAACGGAATGACTAATTTGGTTTATTATCAAAATTATAGGGACCTCCTGTGATAAAAATGAAACTCTAGGTATGAAATCCCAAGAAAGTATTTAGTATTTAACTCTTATGAAAAATGTGGTTCGTATGGTGAAGTTGATTTAATAATTAAAATAAGCACAAAATATCGTCAAACAATAATAAGTAGGTTTTGTCCCAACTTAAGCTTAATCTGACTCCACACTATGAAGTGGCCATGGGCGAGTCTACCGGCCGGCGGGTCATTGTTTAATTTATTAATAATTCTTAGTAATATCATGTACGTGTTTGGTCGGTTACCGATCAGAAACTCCAGTTAATATAGTTTTAAATACATCAATTGACATTCAACTATATATAACTTAAATATTCATATTATTGCTACCTTGTTTTAAAATAAAATATGATATTATTGCTAGCTTGTTTATTTATTTTTATTTTTTTTTGATATTATTGCCCTCGGCGTCATCACTCCAGCCATATCAACATGCTTATTTCAACTTTCTCTTCAGTACTGTGTTTGGTTAGCTAGAAAATATATTTGAATAATGGAAAACTTTTCATTTTTTTTTGGTTGTTTGAAACGGATTGGGATCTCCTAAAATTTCCTTTAAATTTGAGATTCTCAAATTCATAAATCTCAACTATTCATCTAATCTAAGCGTCTAAAATAAATCATGTTTTAGTATTTAATGAGAAAACATGATTTATTAAATTCCTTGAGAATAGCTTATATTAGATGAACGGGTGAGGGAATATGATATGCATGATTTGATAATTTACCAATCCACTTCATATTCGAAACTTACGCATGATGGTATGTAAATTGAAATAATTTTTTTTTTTTTAAATTCAATATACTAAAAATACTTATAATTTTTGTATGCATTTTAAACACATATTAATTTATCAATTTAATATATATATATATATATATATATATATATATATATATATATATATTAAAAAATTTGATAATTTGATGTAACTTGATTGATTAGAAAAAAAGAGTGTGGAAATAGGTGAACACGCAATTCCCGCGGTCCTTTCAATCTTAATTCCTTGTATATATATTCCTGCGGTCCTTTCAATCTTAATTCCTTGTGTATATATATATATATATAAGTCATAACCATGGTTTTAAAATCTTAATTTATTGTTTTTCAGCTAAGGACCATAGTTGGCATACTATGAGATAGTGCGGTACTAACAACCTTGTTGAGTCATTTCATTTCCATGTGTTCCCCAGTCCCCACGATTGAAGGTAAAAGGAGGGAGGTGGGGTTGATTTTTACTAATAATAAGACATATCAAGGCAAAAGGTAACTACACTAGTTCGAATTCACTTATATTCTCTCTCCATTTATGCGGACATAAAAAAAAAAAATAATAATAAAATAAAAAGTCATTTGATAACGCCAAGGAATTATTCTTTCAAGGGGAAATCATTTATGAAAAAAATGTGTTGCGTACGGTGAAGTTGATTTCATAATTTTTTTATTTTTGATATGCCCGCACAAGAGAGGGAGGGGGATTTGAACTAGTGAATTCGCTTCATTAGACAAGGTCCTAGCCGATTGAGCTACCTCTTGAGGACGATTTCATAATTAAAATAAGCACAAATATCGTCAAACAAGTAGGATTTGCCCAACTTAATTAATTAAGCGTAATCTGACTCCACACTATGAAGTGGGCGGGTCTACCGTCGACGGGTCATTGTTTTATTAATAATTCAATTAGTAAAATCATGTGTTTGGTGGGTTACCCATCAGAAACTCCAGTTGATATAGTTTTAAATACATCAGTTGACATTTACAATCATATTATTGCTACCTTATTTATTTTATTTTTATTTTTTGATATTATTTCCCTGCGTCAGCATCATCGGGGGTCAAGGATGCAGTACCCAGCAATAATGCCATAACAATATGCTTAATTAGGTTGAATTGTGGAAAACTTCTAGGATTTTTTTGGTCGTTTAAACTTCAGTAAAATTCTTTATCAATAATTTTTTATATTTTATTTTTATGTCTGTACAAAAGGGGGAGGAGATTCGAACTAGAGACCTCTGCTTTATGAGATGTGGTCTTAGGCCGATTGAGCTACTTCTTGAAGACCCTTATCAATAATCTAAGAAAGGAGAGAGAGCCGTACACAATAAATAAACTAATTTCTTCATTTATAAAAATTTATTTCCTCGTATGCTTCAAGACTCGATTCACCTTAAAAAATTACCATTTGTGTTTGTAGGAAAATATATTTTCAGAAAAAAAAGGGGAAATTTTTACTTACCACACTTATGATTTTTTTATCATTTTTGTAATATGCCATTAATTTTTTTTATAAAAAATGTCAATTTAGGGTTATCATATTTCAAAAGTTTGCAATGACAACCATTTTGTCCAAATTCAGAGTTAAATTCTAACGGAGTAAGTTAAATCCTCAAAATACCACTGTTCAAATTTAAGATATTTTTGTTATTTTATAAACATTTTTAACGTATTTTGGAAATTTCACTTATCAACACGTTTGATTTGACGCTTAATTTTCATAAAAATGTTGATATTGCAAATTTCTCAAAAATAATAACCATAAATTAACATTAAAAAAATAATAATTCAAGAATATAAAGCGGAATTTTTTCAAAACAAAAAGCATGTTATAAACAAATTTCCTAGAAAGGGCCTAGGTGGGCATTGGGCAATATCGCGTTGGAGTTGAATGCCTTTTGAGGAGGTTGTTAGTGCATGCTACCGAAGCCCACATGGCATGAAAATAAGAAAGAAACGTGCCACTTCTACGAAAAGGCACAACAAGAAGATCTGGCATGCGACCTGCCCTTCTTCTTTTGATTTTTTTTTTTTTTTTTTTTTAAGTTTACTTTTGGTAGAGGGAAATATCCTATTGACTCTATTTTTAATATCCCGGTCGTCATCATTATTAATTGTATGTTGACATTAATTAGCAACCTCATCATTATTATTATTAATTATATTTCATATTAGCATTTGTTACAACAATTACAACCTTTGATCCTCTCCTTTTCCTGGCCATTGGACCGACACGGAATGTTCATTTTTCATTTTTTTTAAGATGAAAAGCCAACCAGATTGAGTGAGCTAACAAAACAATTACCAGTGGGTTTATTATACTCAATATATAGTTTGCTATAACAAATCCAAGAACAATAGGTCCAATTCACATGGATTGGATCGGCTTGAGAACGAGTTGACAGGGATTTGCCCAATCAAAAAACTTTTCTATATATACCACTTAAAATAGTCTCTTGAACCTCCATTTTGATTTGTTTCATGAGATCCAAAATGAATAGGAATACGTACCAGACCCAGTACCAGGTCAAGAGAGAGGCTCGGCACAAAACCAATAGGACAGCCGGGGAGATAATATTCACCCGTATCCGTTATCCGCGTATGTCAATGTGTTGGAATCTGTGTGCATGCATGCATAAACAGACCCTTGTGCTTCTCCTTCCAGAACAGCTCCTCGTTTTCCTCCCTCTCCTTCCATAATAGGAGGTGGAGCAGAGTATAAGAGTAGCTTCCAGGCATTTACATCGTGGGATCAACCGTCTTGATTTTATTACTATGGCAGCGAATGATTCAAGGACTCGCCGGACTAGAGTGGCGCCCAACCACCGGCCGTCAAGTTCTATGGCGGGTACGAGACCATCGCATTTCTTCAAGATCATACTCCCCTCTACCATTCACGACATTAAACTGGTAATGCCTTCTCACTACGTACCTTGCTTGCTTGCAATTATTCTTGTCTCTTTGTCTTTCATTTGTTGAATATTTATTTTTGAGAAAAATCGATCAAAACTTTATTACTAGGACTCAGGAAAACCATAGAGTCAGAGTGGACAAAACACTCTAAGAAAGAAGAGCACGAAGCTCTAAGGTTACGATGTCAGAAATACAGGTTGGGATTTCCTCAATCCAAGTCTGCTCAATCAAGGATGACGTTGCTTCTTTTGCTAATCCATGAGCAGCTTGGTAATTGGCATCTCTCTTCACATGACAAATCTGCCAATTTCTAAGAGAACCCAAAACTAACTTGATGTCCTCCAGAATCTGTCCAAAAGGCCTCCAGCTAGCCTCTAAATCCCCAATAGCTTTCACTACATTTAAGGAATCCCCTTCAAGAATAATATCATGGAAGCCCATCTCACAGCAGAATTCTGCTGCCCGAAGAGCCCCAGAGGCTTCGCCAGTAGTAGGTTCTTGGAGCAACTGGACCGGTTCACATTTTGCTGCATTAACCATTTCATCGTGGTCCCTCACAATGACGCCAACCCCCATCCTTTTATGCTTAGAATCAAAAGAGACATCCCAATTAGCTTTGAACGTTCCTGCAGGAGGCGGTACCCATCGCTCTCTGATTTCGCAAGCCCCATCCGGATGACTCCCTGACTGACCCAAAGAGTCCTTGAATTGAAGTAGGAGATGTTGCATGCAGTATTGTAAAAAACATTTTCCTTTTACAAAGTCAACCATACACTCTTAATTATTAAATCAATTATGGACTTTAACACCAATTTGCAAATAACTATATAATAAAAATTGTACTGCCTCGAGCATTTTCCGTTCAAAATTGTAGAGGCCTTCTTTCTGCAAAATCTTCAATAATATAGCTAACCAAATTGCCTAACTTTCAATCCGAGACAAAAATAGTAAGAGTTGTATTAATTACTGGGACAGCAAAGATGGTTGATCATTCTATTTATCACTTAGTACTCTTAACAACAATCTTGCTTCATTGTTGTTTAGAAAACATTTTGAGACTTCAATCCGTGTTGTACATGATTGCTTTTCCCTCGTTTCATTTTAGGTAATTTTTAATTGGCTAAAAAGTTAAATCCATAACAGGGGAAGAATCCTGAAGAAGCTAGATCAACCTTTAAACAATTAATTGAAGTTATTGGTTTGTGCAGCACTTATTATAAGCCATATATTTATTATCTGCATCACACATGTTTCCTTAATTTCATTTCACATTGTAATTGAGACAACATAACTCACCTTGGCCTTGTGGTTGCAGAGGATCCCTGTAAAGTTTGTAATGGAATTTGGGGATGAACTTTCTAATGTTGCTACACTCACTGTTCCTAATGGCCATTTTTGGCAAGTGGGATTGGAGAAAGACAACAAGGAGATTTGGTTTGATGATGGTTGGCAGGATTTTATGGAACACCATTCTATTCATTATGGCTACTTTTTAGTCTTTAGATATGAAGGAAATTCAATATTCCATGTTCTTGTGTTTGATAATACTGCAACTGAGATTCAGTATCCATGGAGCAAAGATTGTGAATTGGAAGATGCAGTGGACATAATAGACTTAGATGATGCAACAAAATCAAGCCACGACAAGTTGAACGAAAATGAAATGTCTCACTCGGATGAGTTGTCCGCAAAACATGAAGAAAATAGAGAAATGTTGGTTGGAAAAAGATTTTTTGATGAGTCGTCTGCAGAAGGAAGGGAGAGAGCAATCGAAGCAGCCAAAATGTTGAAGCCTACAAGTCCTTCGTTCATGAGCTTCGTGCGCCCATATCATATACGTGGACGAACACGACATCCTTTGGTGAGCCTCTCTAATTCTACACGATGTGATCATTTTTTAAAATAAATTTACTTTTATTCAATTCAATCCTTGTCTGTTGTTGTGCAGTATGTGCCTTCTGGATTTGCTAAAAAGTATCTTATTGGGCATGCGTCTGTCAAGCTTCAGACTTGTGATGGAAAACAATGGCATGCCCCGTGCTCTCACAATAATCTTTCACGTACGCGTTCATCAAGGAGTATAGGGAGATGGGCAGGGTTTTGCAGGGACAATCATTTAGAAGTAGGAGATGTTTGTGTCTTTGAGCTCATCAAGATGAATCCTGTTTTGCTTAATGTCTCAATATTTCACGTGGCTGACTACATTTTGACTAAGCAGTGATAACTTGCCTAAACTCAGGATCTGATTATATCTGCTCTCCCACATTAAACGTTAATCTGTTTTTTGCAGAAAAATATCAAGCAATTTTGTCTTTCTCATTTCTGATCTTTTTTTGTTGTTGTTATTTCTTGTGAATTAATAGTGCATATACACTATGTAATTGTGTTCACGGAGTATATGTCTTATATCATGATGTTATATGTGTCACGGGTTGGTCATCATCTAATGTTATATGTGGAATTCGAACTAGAGATCTCCGCTTTATGAAATATAGTTTCCGGCTGATTGAACTACCCCTTGAGAACCTCTATCAATTATCTAAGAAAGGAGAGAGAGCCGTGCACAATAAATAAACTAATCTCTTCATTTATAAAAAAATTATTTCCTCATATGCTTCAAGACAAGTCACATTAAAAAATTACCATTTGTGTTTGTAGGAAAATATATTTTCAGAAAAAAGGGGAAATTTTTACTTACCACACCTATGATTTTTTTATCACCTTTGTAATTATATTATTAAATTTTTTTTAAAAAATGTCAATTTAAGGTTATAATATTTCAAAAGTTTGTAATGACAACTATTCCGTCCAAATTCAAAGTTAAATTCTAACGGAGTAAGTTAAATCCCCAAAATACCATTGTTCAAATTCAAGATATTTTTGTAATTTTATAAACATCTTTAAGGTATTTTAGAAATTTCACTCATTAACACGTTTGATTTAACGCTGAATTTTGATAAAAATGTTGATAGTGCAAATTGCTCAAACATAATAACCATAAATTAACATTTTTTTAAAAAAATATATATATTTAAGGGTATAAAGTGGAATTTTTTCAAAACAAAAAGCATGTTATAAACAAATTTCCTAGATAGGGCCTAGGTGGGCAATATCGTGTTGGAGTTGAATGCCTTTTGAGGTTGTTAGTGCATGCTACCGAAGCCCACATGGCATGAAAATAAGAAAGAAACGTGCCACGCCTACGAAAAGGCACAACAAGAAGATCTGGCATGCGACCTGCCCTTCTTCTTTTGATTTTTTTTTTTTGTAGTTTACTTTTGTTAGAGGAAAATATCCTATTTACTCTATTTTTAATATCCTGGTCGTCATCATTATTAATTGTATGTTGACATTAGCACCCTCGTCATTATTATTATTAATTATATTTCATATTAGCATTTGTTACAACAATTACAACCTTTGATCTTCTCCTTTTCTTGGCCATTGGACCGACACAGAACGTTCAATTTTCATTTTTTTTTAAGATGAAAAGCCAACCAGATTGAGTGAGCTAACAAAACAATTACCAGTGGGTTTATTATACTCAATATATAGTTTGCTATAACAAATCCAAGAACAATAGGTCCAATTCACATGGATTGGATCGGCTTGAGAACGAGTTGACAGGGATTTGCCCAATCAAAAAACTTTTCTATATATACCACTTAAAATAGTCTCTTGAACCTCCATTTTGATTTGTTTCATGAGATCCAAAATGAATAGGAATACGTACCAGACCCAGTACCAGGTCAAGAGAGAGTCTCGGCACAAAACCAATAGGACAGCCGGGCAGATAATATTCACCCGTATCCGTTATCCGCGTATGTCAATGTGTTGGAATCTGTGTGCATGCATGCATAAACAGACCCTTGTGCTTCTCCTTCTAGAACAACTCCTCGTTTTCCTCCCTCTCCTTCCATAATAGGAGGTGGAGCAGAGTATAAGAGTAGCTTCCAGGCAATTACATCGTGGGATCAACCGTCTTGATTTTATTACTATGGCAGCGAATGATTCAAGGACTCGCCGGACTAGAGTGGCGCCCAACCACCGGCCGTCAAGTTCTATGGCGGGTACGAGACCATCGCATTTCTTCAAGATCATACTCCCCTCTACCATTCACGACAATAAACTGGTAATGCCTTCTCACTACGTACCTTGCTTGCTTGCAATTATTCTTGTCTCTTTGTCTTTCATTTGTTGAATATTCTGGTGATGTTGCATGCAGTATTGTAAAAAAAAATTCCCTTTCACAAACTCAACCATACACTCTTAATTATTAAATCAATTATGAACTTTAACACCAATTTGCAAATAACTATATAATAAAAATTGTAATGACTCGAGCATTTTCCGTTCAAAATTGTGGAGGCATTCTTTCTGCAAAATCTTCAATAATATAGCTAACCAAATTGCCTAACTTTCAATCCGAGACAAAAATAGTAAGAGTTGTATTAATTACTGGGACAGCAAAGATGGTTGATCATTCTATTTATCACTTAGTACTCTTAACAACAATCTTGCTTCATTGTTGTTTAGAAAACATTATGAGACTTCAATCCGTGTTGTACATAATTGCTTTTCCCTCGTTTCATTTTAGGTAATTTTTAATTGGCTAAAAAGTTAAATCCATAACAGGGGAAGAATCCTGAAGAAGCTAGATCAACCTTTAAACAATTAATTGAATTTATTGGTTTGTGCAGCACTTCTTATAAGCCATATATTTATCTGCATCATACATGTTTCCTTAATTTCATTTCACATTGTAATTGAGACAACATAACTCACCCTGGCCTGGTGGTTGCAGAGGATCCCTGTAAAGTTTGTAATGGAATTTGGGGATGAACTTTCTGATGTTGTCACACTCACTGCTCCCAATGGTCATCTTTGGCAAGTGGGATTGGAGAAAGACAACATGGAGATTTGGTTTGATGATGGCTGGCAGGATTTTATGGAATATCATTCTATTCATTATGGCTACTTTTTAGTCTTTAGATATGAAGGAAATTCAAAATTCCATGTTCTTGTGTTCGATAATACTGCAACTGAGATTCAGTATTCATGGAATAAAGATTGTGAATTGGAAGATGCAGTGGACATAATAGACTTAGATGATGCAACAAAATCAAGCCACGACAAGTTGAACGAAAATGAAATGTCTCACTCGGATGAGTTGTCCGCAAAACATGAAGAAAATAGAGAAATGTTGGTTGGAAAAAGATTTCTTGGTGAGTCGTCTGCAGAAGGAAGGGAGAGAGCAATCGAAGCAGCCAAAATGTTGAAGCCTACAAATCCTTCGTTCATGACCTTCGTGCGCCCATATCATATACGTGGACGAACACGAAATCCTTTGGTGAGCCTTTCTAATTCTACAAGATGTGATCATTTTTTAAAATAAATTTACTTTTATTCAATTCAATCCTTGTTTGTTGTTGTGCAGTATGTGCCTTCTGGATTTGCTAAAAAGTATCTTATTGGGCATGCGTCTGTCAAGCTTCAGACTTGTGATGGAAAACAATGGCATGCCCCGTGCTCTCACAATAATCTTTCACGTACGTCAAGGAATATAGGGAGATGGGCAGGATTTTGCAGGGACAATCATTTAGAAGTAGGAGATGTTTGTGTCTTTGAGCTCATCAAGATGAACCCTGTTTTGCTTAACGTCTCAATATTTCACGTGGCTGACTACATTTTGACTAAGCAATGATAACTTGTCTAAACTCAGGATCTGATTATATCTGCTTGCCCACATTAAACGTTAATCTGTTTTTTGCAGAAAAATATCAAGCAATTTTGTATTTCTCATTTCTGATCTTTTTTTGTTGTTGTTATTTCTTGTGAATTAATAGTGTATATGCACTATGCAATTGTGTTCACGGAGTATATGTCTTATATCATGATGTTATATGTGTCACGGGCAAGTCCAACAACTATACCATCATATGTGCCATTCACGGGGGTATTCAAGCTTTTATAAGTTGATATTGGAAAAAAAATGTTGGTTTATCTTGATATTTGATATATAAATAAAATAAATATATAAAAAAATAGTATTTGAAGAACAAATAAAAGATGATAAATAGGATTGAGTGACTAAAACTTTTGATTTTGATTTTATTTTAACATGGCATGCTTCCATTTAAATATGGGAGGAAACAGAAAGACTCTAAATGGAGGAGAACCGCTCTCTTATTAGTTATATTGATTTTTTTTAATACATAATATATACTTCCTTTTTTATGTGGTGTGCGGACTTGTGTACTCTGATTTTTAATGAGAAATGAATGCACATTTTATTCCCACATGACATGACTTTAAAAATTACTATTAGATTCAAATGATTTTTAATGATACATTAAGAATGTGTACTTGACAGTGTAAGAACGAGAATGTGTGTAACATTTCTCTTTAAAAATGGAAGGAAATAAGAAGCTCTACATAAATAGATTATATTTGTAATGGAATTTCAATAATTTGAAAATAGATTCAAATCACATATATATGAATATTGAGTCAATTCCCAAATTTACTCAGATATGAAATCTAATGGTTGCCATCTCATGGATCTACTCCTAATAATAAACAACTTGAATATTTCGTACATAGAAACTAAATCATACTAAATATGGAAATTGATTCACATTTCGTATAGGCAAGCAAACCTACCACCTTATATATATATATATATATATATAGTAGATTTATGCAAAAACTGTTTTACACATCATGGCAGGTAGTAATGCAATCATTTTTCATTCATGCTTCATCATCGCGTCTATTCTCTGCAATTATCTTGTAGGGCTATTGGCTACAGGTTCCGGCAGCGGTGGGTTTACCGTTGAGTTAATCCGACGAGACTCTCTAAAATCTCCCTTCGGCAATGCCAATACAGAGCGCTTGGACACATTTTTTCCGCGTCGATTGGAGGGAGTCAATTCTAACACCCCCCAAACAATAGTAAAAGCATACAAAGGCCAGCATATCATGAAGCTCTCCATCGGAACACCGCCGGTAGACATCTACAACATTGCCGATACCGGCAGCGACCTTTTTTGGACACAATGTTTACCTTGCGAAGGCTGCTACAAGCAAATTTATCCCATGTTTAATCCTCAAAAGTCCTCAACATATAGCGACATTTCTTGCCAATCCGACCAGTGCCATGAATTAAACACCAAATGTAGTCCTAAAAATCTTTGCGAATATGTTTATGGGTATGGAGACAGCTCCACAACCCGAGGTTTTCTGGCCAAAGAAACTGTCGCCTTGACTTCCACGACAGGGGAAAAAGTTTCCGCCAACGTTGTTTTTGGGTGTGGTCACAACAACACCGGCACTTTCAACGACCATGAGATGGGAATCATAGGCTTAGGAGGAGGGGTTATGTCGTTTACTTCTCAAATGGGCGCCGCCTTGGGCAGCAGGAAGTTCTCCCATTGCCTTTCGCCGTTCGGCACCGACCCCAACATTCCGAGCAAGATAAGTTTCGGCAGCGGCAGCGAAGTTTTGGGCGACGGTGTCGTTTCAACACCTTTGATACAAAGAGGAGACACGACTTCATATTTTGTGACGCTAAAAGGAATTAGCGTAGGAGATAAATATTTGTCGTACGATCCTTCGGATGCAGTTTCCGAGGGAAACGTGTTTCTGGATTCCGGAGCTCCGCCGATGCTTATGCCGGAAGATCTTCACAACCGCTTGGAGGCAGAGGTGAAGAAGCAAATTCCGTTGGCTCCGGTTGTGGATGACCCAGAGTTGGGGACGCAGCTTTGCTATAAAAGTGCAAAGAATCTCGACGGACCAATATTGACCCTCCATTTTGAGGGCGCCGACGTGAAGCTACCGCCGAGCAATTTCTTCATTCCGCCGCCCAAACAGGGGTTTTTCTGCCTTGCGGTGCAGAATTTTGGGCCTGCTGAGAGTGGTTTTGGAATCATTGGAAACTTTGCTCAATCAAATTACTTGATCGGGTATGATATGGAAAAAATGATGCTCTCGTTCAAGCAGACCGATTGCACCAAAAACTAAAGTTTTTGTAAGTTTCACGTGACATTTAGTACGTAGATCAATAAAATTAAGCCACCTTTTTTGTTCTTCGTTTATGAGCCTTACGTATACGGATGTATTATATATATATGATTTTTTAAATTTATTTTTTCCGTCAAATAATCAATTATGAAAATGAATATAATTAATTGATGTTTTATATTTTCTATTATAAAAAAGAGGGTTGAATGTAATCAAACAACTTTGAGAACGAATGTTTGAGAATTATTGAAATTCTCCGTTTGTTTTGTTTTCTATACGCGTAGATTGTTGATTTCTTTTTTTGAATCCAGTCAATCATTCAATTCATCATTGGTGAATATTTTTAATAATATGTTCGGACACTACAATATCAAAAACACATTGAAGGGCTTTCTCTATATGAATTATTTCATCCATAACTTGGAGTGCGTTCTTTGCTAGCTTATGAACTGCTTTGTTTGCCTCTCGTCGAACATGAGAGATTCTCCATTGTAAAAGAGATTGTAGCACAGTTCAAGCATCGTTAATTAATTGGCCATAGCGACACCAATTTTGTCCTTTCTTTCGTAAAGCTTGCACCACATGTAACGTATTTCCTTCTGGTCCACCCCAATTTTTAGCAAAAGTAATTGCTCGTAAGGCCGCAACTTATTCAATTACAACTTAATCAGTAATATTGCCTTTTGGGGATTGCATGGTAGCGCACAATGACTCTAATGCCCATCTTCTTATTGCGTTGATTTTATAGAATTGAAGTTGCAATACTTCTTTTCTTTTATTTTATCTAAGCTTTGCATCAAAAGTTTATCCCCATTTATTTCCATTATCTCATAGTCATTAATTTACTACCTCCTTAATTTATATGTAAAAGTGTACAAACAAAAAAAAAAAAATAAATAAAAATAAGCGCATGGAAGAGAAGAAGAGAAAGGATCAAGAAAACCGAGGCCAAAAGTTTATTCTCGCCTCGGTTTTAGGTCAGTGTGACCCGAAAGAATAACGCTATAAGTTAAACTTTTGTTCCTTTTTTATTTTACGATGTGTCTTACAATTATTTTACAATATTACATGTCAACCTTATGAAGGACAATTTTTAGTTTTGATTCAATTAATTAAACTAACATATATAGCTAGAATATGTGATTTTTACATGTTTTGTTAAAAAAAATAACATATATTATTGGAAAATTATATATAACTCTTAAGGTTAATGCGTTTTTTTTTTTTAAAACTTCATAGGTGTTTTTTTTCGGAGATTAACTCTCTGACTCAATCGAAACTACAATAAACTCCCTACCGTCAAAATTTTTTAACAATCATTAGTGCTACTCAATACTCCCCGTTTTACCTCATTAAAATATTAATTTTTTGTTAATTTAATTTAAAAAGTTAAATCTTAAAAAAAAAAAATGGTGGGGGCCACCAAACCACCCACCCCCCCAGGACTGGGGTGGGTGGCTTGTAGCCACCCGATGGTGGCCCGTGTGAGCCACCCCAAACCACCTGGGGGTGGCTTAGGGGTGGCCGTAAGCCACCCCAAGGGTGGGCACACCACTTTTGGGATGGCTTACGGCCACCCCATAGGAGTTGGGGAGGTGGCAGCGGTGCCACCCTTCAATTTTATTTTTTTTTATTAAGATTTAATTTTTTAAATTAAATTAATAAAAAATTAATATTTTAATGAGGTAAAACAGGGAGTTTTGAGTAGCACTAACGACTGTTAAAATTTTTTGATGATAAGGAGTTTATTGTAGTTTTGATTGAGTCAAGAAGTTAATTTAAAAAAAAAACACGTAGGAAATTTTTTTAAAAAGCACGTTGACCGAAGGAGTTTATATATAATTTCCCAATATTATTTGATAACCCAATTTAGTTGTAATTAAATAATTTTTAAAAGGGTTAAGAGAGAGGATGCGGAGAATCATGGATCCTAGTACGCTTACGAGTCTCCCAAAATTTGTGGCTGGGCGGTGAAGATTGCGTGTGGCTGTCTTGCTCTGTCCATCTCCCACTGCCCATCAAAGGTTATCTGTTTTTTCTCTGAACCCCATCAAAGATTTATCTATTCGTGCACTTGTATCCTCTCTTTGCCATTCTCTCTCACTCTTACTGGTACCAAGTATGTCATCGGCTGTGGTTGCAGCAGGTTCTTCCTCCTCCTGCACTGCCACCTTCACCAGGAACCATGCCATCACAACTTCTTCAATAACAGCCGCAAAGCCATTCATAGCATCGAAATGCCAGGTATTATTTCTACGAACAAAATCAACTTTCCTCTAATCTCACTTGTCAATAAACCCATTAACAGAAAATCGTTTACACTCTTTCTCCCTCCAGAAAACCACCTTCCAAGGCATCTCACTTCAAGAAGCCAAAAGGGGTGTCTCGGATTCCTTCATTGCTGAGAATAGAAGCAGTTTCACCGATGCAAGAAGAGGACTTCAGATCACAGCAAGGACTGCTGGGGCTTCAAAGACAATTGAGGCTGAGGTTGACAAGCCACTGGGCCTCACTTTGGGCCAAAAGCCTGGAGGTGTTGTTACCATAACTGTGAGTTCCATGCTTTCTATCTTTTCATTCTTCAAATTGTACAATTTGTTGTGCACAAAAAAGGTAAAATAATGTTGTTTTTTGTATACTTTAATTTTTGTTGAATTTGAGGTTGTTCATGGCAACTCATTTGATTTAGGCTGTAGATGGGGGTGGAAATGCAGCAAGAGCAGGACTAAAGGCAGGTGACCAGGTTCTTTACACTAGCAGTTTCTTTGGAGATGAGCTATGGCCGGCTGATAAGCTGGGATTTACAAAAACTGCCATCCAAGCAAAGCCAGACTCTGTCTACTTCGTTGTTAGCAGGTTCTCTTTCCTCAATTTTATTTTTTTTATATCCTCTTCTTCAATTTATGTTATTTGTGCAATGTTGGTGAAAAGTATATGGAGGATAGATGAAAGGGATTATTTTTGAAGCATGAACAATGATTGAGGCATAGACAATTAGGCTTAGCAGTTTAATTGATACAGAATGCAGGGGACCCTTAAGTCAATTGCTGTACAAAATTGACTAGCATCACTACTTTTTTTGTTCTCTTTGTGCATTTTGATCTTATCGGACTAATGGGAATATAGAATCTTAAACCTTCTATTGCATTAAAGTAAGGAATAGTGTTCTAATGTTTTTTACCCTTTAAATATTTAGGTTAACTTGAATGGAAGGAATAAAGCTCCATGTATGTAGGGCAATCAAGCACTTAGAAATTTAGAATTCCAATCACAAACAAATCTGATGGAGTGTCGGTGTGACAGTAAATTCTGTGACTCCAACATGATCAATTTTTGAAGTTTGCCATCATTAAAACTTTTGGACAACACTACCCTTCAAAATGCACTAAATGGAGAAAATGGAGGGATTTTGAAATGGAGATGATCCTTTTCCATCTCAAGTGGGGACTTAACTCTTTGTCCAGAATTGCAGCAGATCTAATGTAAATAACTCTTTCATTTACCAGTCAAACTGCTATTAAGCCTTATATCTGTGACACAGACTAACGGATCTTTTGAGAATATTGCAAGAATTTCCTATCATAAATTTCTTGGACAGTATTCTATTTATTCTTCAAGGAGCAATAATCTTCAAAGATTGTCAACATGCCAAGAAACAATAAATTTTACTTTGAAATGCCTCCAAAGATGAAGATGTGATTGGAAAGTGAAAAGACTAACATACACATCCATTATATAATACTTGTGTTCTATCACATCGTGCATGGGAGTTTGTTTAATTTTTCTACTCTGTTTTGGATCATCATCTTTCATTGGGTCGAATTAAAGAAACTTGCAGCATGCTCTGCATAATGGCCCTTTACATTCCCCTTTGTGCAATTTGGAAGAATTGATATTGTAGAAAAAAAAATATAAAAATTATAATTGAACTATAATACAAATAAAATCCACAAGTGATCTGATGTTGTTGAATTTGTCTTCTTCTTTTTTTTTTCTTTTTTTTTTCTTTTTAATTATAGACCATTTATCCATCTGTGATACAGAGGTGCTGAGGTAGATGTTAAGCGACTACCAAAGCGTCCAGCTCCTCCTCGCTTTGGAAGGAAATTAACCGATGCTCAGAAGGCAAGCAACATTTTGGCATAATAAGCTTCAATGTCCATTTATTTATTTTGTTTTTTAATCTTATGGATTCAAGATTATATCTTGACGGCTTTATGACACCCAGTTCTTAAATGAGCACCTTCTTGCAGGCTAGAGCTACTCACATATGTCTTGACTGCGGATTCATATACTTTTTACAGAAACCTTTTGATGACCAGGTAAGCTTAGTTCCTGAATTGTATTATTCTTCATTATTAAAATATGATGAAGCTTTGATACCATGTTGAAGTTTGTAGGAAAACTAAAATACAAGAATAATAGCGGAATCAAGAGAGAGGAAAGAGAAACAAAGAATTATAGGTAGTTCGTTGTTAGACACCTACATTCACTACTCTGAATGACCCCTAAGGGTTATATTGTGCTTATTAACTTGTTTGTATACAATACAAATGTCCCTATTTATAAGATAGTGAATAAATACAAGTATGATAATCAAATTCCCTTGATTTGATTACGATTAACCCGTAAATAGAGAATATTTTAATATCAACCAAACATGGAATATACGGAAGGAATCACTCTCAGCTTGAGCACTTTTTAACATCACTGGATTGCTTTTTTTGTTGTTCTTTTCTCCTTCTTGCAAAGAGTTCTTCAATATACATTGCTTGTGATGACTTATTGAGAAATTTGGACTTTTTTTTTTTTTTTTTTCCTTCTTTTGCAGCCGGATTCATATGTATGCCCTCAATGTAGAGCACCAAAGAAGAGGTTTGCACTGTATGATGTGACCACCGGAAAAGCTGTTGGTGGAGGGTTGCCGCCAATTGGGGTCATCATTGGACTGGTGGCTGGTATTGGTGGAATTGGAGCCTTGCTTGTTTATGGTCTTCAATGATACTTCTTTCTGTTGCATTCAGATTATGGATCCTTTGCCCTTCTCCCCAAATTAATCTGCCTGCTTTACATGACACCTTAAATTCCCAAGTTTGTCTTTGGTATTCACTATCTCAGGAGCTCTACTCTTGGAGCCTTTCTGTGTTGTGCAATGGTGTAAATCTGAAAAGATCTGCTTCAAGAAAAAGAAACTCCAGGAGCAACCTTTGTGACCAATAGAATTACTCTCAAGTGCATATAGAGGTTCATTTGTTCAAATATTGTGCGAATTCAGGATTTTACATGTTGCTATTTCAATTATATCTAGCCTTAGCTTTTCACACATCATAACAGTGATTTCATCTCGAAATTCTCCAAATAATATCTTCAAATTGTTAATTATTTAGAATAAGCTTATGATGGACTATCAAAATTCATGAAAAAAAGTATAATTGCTGCAAATATTATGCAGTTTATGACCGAGCTTGAAAGTTGTGGCACAATTTAGTGAAATTGAAGCTCCATATCAATTTGATCAGCTATGACACAAGTTTGTAAAGAAAACCTAAGAAAGTGACAACCATGCATCCATGATAATTTGTTTTCTTCTAGAAATATAAACATACTTAAAAAAAAAATGATAGGTTAATTTGACGATAAGTTATTATCAGGATGAAATTGAAATGTTACAGGTTAAATCTTGGCGTTTGGGAAAACAAAAATGTAAGAACTTATCCTAGCATTTGAAAAAAAAAAAGGGACTTTTGTAAAGAAAAATAATCTTTAAATTTAAAAAAAAAAAAAAAAGAAAAAAAAAAAAGAAGCATCGGTTGATAACGGTTTTCAAAACAAAAATTACACTTTTCTCAAAATGATTAATAATCGGGAAAAAAAAAAAAACGAAAGCATTTTTCAAAACACAACACTTTTAAATATGAAGTCCTAAAAAAAAAAAAAAAAACTTACAACCTTTATATCACGTAAAAATACATTCTTGTTGTTTCTGAGCTTGTGTATCATTTTCCTTAAAAAGAAAATGATTTTCAAACGTTAAAAATAACACAAAAAACACTTTTTGTTTTCCCTAGTTTTCATAATATCATGATTTATACTTGCATGCACTTATTTAGAGCCTAAGATGAGGTTTGTTACGTATTAATTTGAGGATAGGAGCCTAACATGCATTTCGGCCTCTAACCGGACGTTTTATGTACCGGCCTCAAACGTTCTTTTCATTGACAAAACGTTCAACCAATGCCCAGAATGAGTAGAATTAGGGTTTTGTGATCTTTTAGCTAGTTGTTCTTGATTAGGACCTTATGTGTCTCTAGCAAGTTTTCTAGTATTGCGTATAACGATGAACCATGTTTTGTTATAGCAGTGATTTTGAATGTCGGAGGATTTAAGCGAGCGTATAAGATAAGTAAGTACTTACGACTGCCTTCTATGAAAATGTGCGATGTCTTAACTGATTGAGCACACGTATATTATGAGCATATTTACCTTTTTCTGTAATGCTCCAAGGAAATCAATTAATTAGTAATTGACTCCATGGTTCAACTACCAGCCTTGTCTCTCTCGGAACAAGATTTAGGAATTTGACCGTCTCCAAATAGAGACTAAAACATAAGACTTCAACTAAGGGACATAGATAACAATAATTTAAACCATAATCATAATAACAAGAGTGAAACTTAAAGCATCATAACGTAGATAGATCACAAAATGTATCAGTAAGAGAGCGGTCATCAAAATAATAATACAGATTACTAGTGATTGTTCTGAAATAGCATCGACGCCTAAGCTTAACCAAAGATAACATAAACACAATCTCGACCAATTTCCAACAGGTAGTTCCCTCAGCATCCCACATAAATTTAAGCCACATTGGGTCCAGATCCTCAAAAATGACTTGAATCAAGTCCTTCACCACCATTAATTGGCTCCCCGAATTCATCTACTGCTAAACTAGCTATAACAACACATATATTCATAATGGAGGAAAAATGAATACAATAGTAAATCCGACGACTTAGTAAGTAAAAATGCACGTAATGTACATGCCATTTGAATGGCGAACTCAGTTGTTAATAAATCATATGCATCATTGTAATGTGATAGTTATTCGTGGATGCAATATAGATATAATATATGTTGTAACTATGAGAATCAAGTAATAGTTTAAACTGTATGGTTTACCCAAGATATTATTACTTCTTAACAGGGTTGATGCTATCCCGAGGGACATGTAATACAAGCCGGTGTCCCGGCTATTGTACACTACCATTCATAACATTAGCAGCCAAATCAAGTCCGACCTCGGGTAGTTCACGCTACTAATGATGTACGTCCTGTAGTAACTCGCTAATCAAACATGGCTGCGCCGGTCATGAAACAACCATTAGATCTAAGGCCCGTACAACACACAAACTTTTGATCATAGAGTTAATATGTATAATGAGCCCATGGCCGTTATCCAATAGGTACCGGTGTGCCATGTCATATGATACAATTAGTTTTATCCGTCTTTTACATGCATGCTCTTACAAATCTCACCATATTCATTATCTTATTGAAGCAACACATGTTTTCACAAAATAGAGTTCATAGTAGATAAAAAAATGTATTTCATAAGAGTTCTAAAGATGCATGTTTGGTACACAAAAAATAGTTGTGTAATACGGAAAAATAATGATAAGTATTCATGTGAGTTTGTAGTCACCCAAAGTCTTATTGTTCCTCCAAATATTCCTGGTGTTCCACACTCTCAAAATATGTGAAAAGAGTCAAAAGACCTAGCATTAGTCCTAATGCCAAACACTAGCCAACAGGGGAACGGGGAAGGGATCATAGCGGATTCTTTCCGCTCTCGACTCTTTTCCTTGCTCACCTTTTTCCTCACAAAGGAAGGAAAAAGAAAAATGAAAGAGCTTTTTTTTCTTTTCTTTTTTTTTTGTGTTTTCTAGCGGGAAAAAAAGGAAGAAACGTACTCCCTCCAGGACCAGTGACTACCAAATCAAATCCCCATTTTGCCGCTTTTTCAGGGTGGCAGGGCAAGGAGGTCCTCTCCTTGACGTCATTCAACCTTGTTTGTGTAAAACCCTGCCAAAGTCACGTGCAGCGTTAAGTGTGGAAGAAGTTTTTAAAAGTGACGTGATGAAAGTTGTGCTGCAAAAGGAACCAGCCACCGAGACTTGTAGCTCCGAGGCATTTCCACCGTGATTAGAGTTTGTTTAACTATGGCACCGAATAAATCAAAAAGAACTCGCCGGAGGAATGACCACCGGCCGTTAAGTTGTATGGCGGGTAGGAGACCCTCGCACTTCTTCAAGATCATACTCCCCTCTACTATCGACGACAAGAAACTGGTAATTAATGCCTTCTCACTACCTTGCTCAGTTTGCCTGCTTGTTTCTTTCTCTTTCCATTAATTTCTTGAATATTACTGCTGGTACTATCATATCTCATGATGGGTTTCTTGGTTCTTGTTTGTTTTGGCACTTGGAAATAACAAGAAAGAGGTTTAATTCATTTCCAGTTTCAATTTCCGGCCCATTTTTGTTTGTTCAACATGGGATGGAGCTAGATATAATTGCGGATAATTATATTGATATAACAAAGTTCGAATAATTTAATTTAAAAATAGTGATTGGGGTTTAAAGATTAATTAATTAATAAATTCTGGCAAACAATTTCTTGTTGAAAATGTTGATAGCTCTTCAACGTCATTTGGTACTGAATTTCCTCTGTTGACAAGGTTTCTGCACCTTTAAAGTTTAAAGTATGCATTGCCCTGTTTCATTTTAATAGAAGGTAATTACCTTGCCAATTGATATGTTTAGGCTACAGGGGATGAGAAACCAAAACCCAAATCAATCTTTAAAAAGTTTAATTGAAGTTGTTGGTTTATGCTGCAATTATTTTACAACAGAGATTTTTATCTGCATCACACATGTGACAATATAACTCACCTTGGTGGTTGCAGAGGATTCCTGTAAAGTTTGTAATGGAATTTGGGTATGAACTGTCTGATGTTGCCACACTTACTGTTCCTAATGGTCATTTTTGGCAAGTGGGATTGGAGAAAGCCAACAAGGAGATTTGGTTTGATGATGGTTGGCAGGATTTTATGGAATCCCATTCAATTCATTATGGCTACTTTTTAGTGTTCAGATATGAAAGGAATTCAAAATTCCATGTTCTTGTGTTTGATAATACTGCAACTGAGATTCATTACCCACGGAGAGAAGATTGTGAATTGGAAGATGAGGTGGACAAGTTGAAGGAAAATGAAATGTCTAACTCAGATAAGCTGTTCCCAAAACATGAAGTAGATGGGGGAACATATGTTAGGGAAATATTTTCTGGCACATCTTCAAAAGGAAGACTCATGATGTCCAGAGGAAACGACAGAGCAATCGAAGCAGCCAGACTGTTGAAGCCTACAAGTCCTTCGTTCATGGCCTTCGTGCGCCCATATCATATAAGTAAACGAGGTTATAATTTGGTGAGCTTTTGTACATGATGTGATCATGTTTTTCTAATATCAGTTTGAATATATATATATATACAATTGTTTCGATCCTTGTTTCTTGTGCAGTATGTGCCTCTTGAATTTGCTGGCAAGTATCTTAGTGGGCATCAGTTTGTCAGACTTCAAACTTGTGATGGAAAACAATGGCGTGCCCGGTGCTATGGTAGCCATGATGGGAAATCAAAATCAAGTAAAACTATACGGTGGTGTCAGTTTTGCAGAGACAAAGACTTAGAAGAAGGAGACGTGTGTGTGTTTGAGCTGATCAAGAGGAATCCTGTTGTGCTTAAGGTCTCAATATTTCACCTGGCTGACTATGAAGTTAACTAACTTTCACACATAACTTGTCTAAACTCAGAGTCAGTGGTGAGTGGTGTTTGGCATGCAGAAGCTTTTAGGATGTATGGTTTTTGTTTTTGTTTTTATATATGCATGGACTTTTTCCAGTAGTGATATGGCTTGTACACAAGATTCATGATGCTAAAGCTTTTGTGTAAGCTTATCCATACTACGTACTAATCTAATTAGTTTCTACTACACTTAATATGTCTCTGTTATTATTTAACATAGATCCACAGAATCAGGATTTGCTGTATTTATATATATATATATATATATATATATATTTTCTTTCTTCGGAGGGTAATTTTTGAAGTCTTTCAGATCATTAATGTGTTGTTAGACATGTGCCATCAGTAGCCGCTCATTAAATTTTCTCTAAATTTAATTTTAAAAAATTGCCATTAAATAAGTAAATATCATTTTTTTTTTTACTTTAACTAAATGGGGCTCAGAGTCCCATCACCGGCGCACAGAGTGGTCAGAGGAAGTGGTGGTGCCAACGGCAAAGGGAGAGGCAGTGGGGAGGGGAGGGATAAAATGGTCTTCTAAATGGAAATTTGGAGATTGGGAAGGTCAGGTGTTGAGGGGTCGAAGGAGATATGCATGGAAGCCATGACAAGGAGAGACAGAGAGCAGACACTTGCGTGGTAGGAGGGAGAGAGAGAGAGAGAAATGGAAACCAGGTTGAGTGGTGGAAGAGAGTGAAAATAAAATTTAAAAACAAATAATTCTAGATAGTTAGAAAAATGGTAGCATCTATGATTATATATATAGGTGATTATGTGATGATTGCGAGTTGGATTGATCTGCAAAAGAAACAATTTCAATTTTAGCCCCTCAAATGTTGTCAATAACCGCATCAGCACGTACGTTCCTATGTATCACAAACTTATTGAAACTATTTCTTTTTTTTTTTAAGTTTCTGTTTTAAGTTGGTGGAATTTGACCATAGTGTAAGGGATTTTATTATTTATTTTGGGTTGTTTTATTTATAAACACATGGATTAGGAATTAAATCGTAACGAGACTGGACTTACAAGACATGGCTAGGATTTTGATCCAAGCCCTAGCCATGCATGTAAGACACAAGGCTAGCTAGGGTTTTTATACCAGTTTTGACATTATTCGATCTTTAATTTAAATTCTACACGATCTCATAAAATAATATTGAAATGGTAATAAAATAATAAAAAAAAAATTATCATTATGTTTTTAAACGAGTCATAGATATGTTATACAATATGAGGTTATTTCGTGTGATATATCTTTAATTTTATTACTTAATTAGTTAGAATAAGCTTTTGATATACAATTGAAATCCATGTAATTAGAACGTATATAAATACCGGGTCACTTGTTTGACACATTTCCCTTTGTAATTATTGTTGCACTGTTTTAATTTGTTTTAGGTTTGTTGTTGGACAACCCATCCATTTTTCGTTGTTAAAATCTCCCACTTCTTCTTCCTTTTAGAAGTGGTAAAGATCCTCCTCTATAGCCCTTTTTTTATTTGCTTAGAAATAAAAAATAAAAAATAAAAAAAAAACAAACGTATATAAATACAGCAAATATTAGGTCCAATTAAAAAAAAAATTCAAGTATTTCTCTCAAAATCAATTTCAAAATTTTTACTTTTTACATCATATCAATTACATTTTTATTATTATTCAAATAAAAAAATAACCACAAAACAATTTTTTTTACATTTTCATATAAAATATTTTTACTTTTTTTTCCAACATTAATCAAATCTACTAATTTATGGCCTACTTCATTTTTTCTGACAAACATACCGCAAGTCTCAAACACACCCAAGGTTTTGAAATCCAACTACCGACCTTTTTATTTTTGAAATCGAACTACCGACCTTTAATTGGACAGGAAACAGTCATATCAGGACAAAGTACCAAAATCTTGGACCAACCTCCAAAAGATTTTTGAACTTGAGCTAACCCCTTGAATATCTGTTCTGTCCTTAATTCTCCTAAAAAAAATACTTCTTTGAACACAAATGAGTTTATTATTATTATTATTATTATTATTTATTTTTTAATTCTGAGCAAACAATAGCCAATAGGGGAATGGGGAAGGGATCACAGTGGATTCTTTTTAGGTTAAATTCATTTTACTTAGTAAAGTTTTAAGAGTTTTTAAATTTTAACTCTAATATTTAAAAATTGATAATGCACTACTTAATGTTTTTAAAAAATTTTAATTCAGATTTTTTGTTATTAATTTATGTCTAATTGGACAGAAATTTTTTTTTTTAAAAAAAAAAAAAGTATTGAGGGTAATTATGTAATTTCATAAATTTTCATCTAATTTAACGAAGATATGAATTAAATTTTTTTAAAACATTAAAAAGTACATTACCAATTTTTAAATATTATGATTGAAATAGAAAAATTTTTAAAACTTCAAAAATAAAATGAATTTAACCCATTCTTCCTGCTCTTGACTTTTTTCCTTGCTCACCTTTTTCCTCACAAAGGAAAGGGAAAAGAAAACGAAAGAGATTTTTTTTTTTTTTTTTTTTTCTTTTTCTAGCAGGTAAAAAAAATCCCCATTATGCCAAATTTTTCAGGGTGGCGTCACTGGCATGGCAAGGAGCTCCTGTGTTTGACGTCAGTTAACTTTGGCTGTGTTCCGCAATGAAATGATAAAAAAAAAAAAAAAAGGAAAGTGCAACGGTATTATATCAGATTTAATTAATATGAAGGAAAAAAATAAAAATATTTTATATATAAAAAATAAAATAAAAAATTATTTTTTTTCTAATTTTTTTATTTAAATAATAAAAAAAAATAATTAATATGATATAAAAAATAAAAATATTAAAGTTAATTTTGAGACAAATTTTGTAAATTTTTGAATCTGGTCTAACACAACCAAAGGTTCTGTCAAACCCTGCCAAAGTTACGTGCAGCAGCAGTATAGAAGAAGTTTTTAAAACTGACGTGACAGTTTGACGTTAGGGGAAGCTTCCCGACGTGAATGTTGTGTTAAATCAGCCATTGGGGGGAGCACAGCATCAGGTCCGAGGCATTTCCACCGTGGGATCACAGCCACTGATTGCAGAAGCTTTAAGGATCTGGCTTTTGTTTTTGTTTCATATTTAGGGTTTTGTCCAGTGCTATAGCTTCTACTCATGCTTTAAAACTTTTCTGTAAGCTTGTCCATGCTAATATTAAACTATGGGTTAAATACTTAATACTTATTGGAATTTGAAAACTTTATTTTTACTTTATTGGAATTTTATTTTTATCACAGAATCTTCAGTTAGTCCATCAGTTAGTTGATCGTTAAGACTAACACGTAGATTAATCAAATGTTGACACGTGACACCTATTTAATTTTTTTTTTAATGTATTTAAAAAAAAAAAAAAAAATGAAAAAAGCCACCCCCAATTTTTTTTCCTATTCTTTTTTTTTTAAATAATAAATTAAATAGGTGCCACGTGTCAACATCTGATTAATCCACGTGTCAGTCATAACGGTCAATTAACGAATGAACTAACTTAGTCCTTTATCAAAACCCCAAGGGAATTCTGTGATAAAAATGAAACCCTAAAGGGGTAAAAATAAAGTTTTCAAATCCCAAGAGTATTAAGTATTTAACCCTTAAACTTTTTTGTAACGTTTAATTAATTTCTACTACACCTAATATGTCTTGGTTGTTATTAAACATAGATCCACGGAATTAAGATTTTTTGTATTTTCATATTATTTTTCTTCCATCAAATCGAATGTATACGGGCTAAACATAAGTGGCTCCGTTTGGCATTGGCCTGAAATTGTTTAATTGCTTGGAAGCGTAACAAAAATTGACTGATGCGAGAAAAAAAGTAAAAATATTTAATATAAAAGTGAAATAATTTTATTTTTTAGTGATTTTATATTTAAATAATAATAAAATAATAATATTGATGTGATATAAAAAAAATGTTAAAAATTTTTTTAAAAAAAAATTGAAGAATAGCAAATTGGCAATGACAAACAGAGCCACTATTATTATTATCCTGTTTGTATCAAGACTAAATTAAAAATTTTAAAACAACTTTTTGATTTGATAAAAAAAAAAAACAAGGTAAAATCCTTTTAACTCCCTTAAACTACCATTCCAATGATACTTTATCCTCAAACTACAAAAATAATGATAATATACTCTCAATTTTAACAAAACGATGAAATACCTTTACTAAAATAAATACAAAAAAATATAAAAAATTATTTATTTTTTTCAAAATTTTAAGGGTATTTATGTCTTATTGAAAGTTCTATAGAAGTAATTTTATCATTTTATTAGTATAAGGAGAGTATATTGTCATTGTTTTGGTAATTTTAGAGTAAATTATCGTGATAGTTTAGAGAATAGATTATGATTGAAGATTATAATTTGAAGTGGTTAAGTTAATTTTTTTTAAAAAAAAACCCGACAAGTTTGAGTTAAAAAGACTTTTTGGTCTTTGGTTACATTTTTTAAACTAGGAACGTAAGCCGGATGATCCACTACAAGAAGACGTCAGCCAACTCAACTTCAAGTCTTCAACGCTTTTTTTCTGAAGAAACCTCTCTTTCACGTCACTCAATTTTTCCAGTCAAGAAGGACAACTATATCAGAAAGTGATTTTTGTCTTTGGTGCCGTGCTACATCAGTGTCTACATATCAGCCACTACGCTGAGAATCGGAGCTGATTCTAAGGGGAACAGAGTAGCTTCGAGGTATTTCCACCGTTGGATCAATCAACCTTCGTGACAATACTCTTTTAACTATGGCACCGAAGAAATCAAGGACTCGCCGGACTAGAGTGGTGCCCAACCGGAGGAATGGCCACCGGCCGTCAAGTTGTACGGCGGGTAGGAGACCCTCGCACTTCTTCAAGATCATACTCCCCTCTACCACTGATGACAAGAAACTGGTAATGCCTTCTCACTATACCTACGATGCTTGTTTCTTTGTCTTTTTGTTTCTGTAATATTTTGGTGCTGTTGCATTCTGCATTGACAGCATTGTGTTCATGGTAGTATCATACCATGATGGGTTTCTTGGTTCTTGTTTGTTTTGGCACTTGGAAGTTGGAAATAACAAGAAAGAGGTTTAATTCATTCCTAGTTTCAATTTACGGCCCATTTTTGTTTGTTCAACATGGGATGGAGCTAGATATAATTGCGGATAATTATATTGATATAACAAAATTCGAATAATTTAATTTAAAAATAGTGATTGGGGTTTAAAGATTAATTAATTAATAAATTCTGGCCAACAATTTCTTGTTGCAAATTTTGATAGCTCTTCAACGTCATTTGGTACTGAATTTCCTCTGTTGACGAGGTTTCTACACCTTTAAAGTTTAAAGTATGCATTGCCCTGTTTCATTTTAATCGAATTACCTTACCAATTGATATGTTTAGGCTACAGGGGGTGAGAAACCAAAACCCAAATCAATCTTTAAAAAGTTTAATTGAAGTTGTTGGTTTGTGCTGCAATTATTTTACAAAAGATATTTTTATCTGCGTCACACGTGACAATATAACTCACCTTGGTGGTTGCAGAGGATCCCTGTAAAGTTTGTAATGGAATTTGGGGATGAACTGTCTGATGTTGTCACACTCACTGTTCCTAATGGTCACTTTTGGCAAGTGGGATTGGAGAAAGGCAACAAGGAGATTTGGTTTGATGATGGTTGGCAGGATTTTATGGAATCCCATTCAATTCATTATGGCTACTTTTTAGTGTTCAGATATGAAAGGAATTCAAAATTCCATGTTCTTGTGTTTGATAATACTGCAACTGAGATTCATTATCCATGGAGAGAAGATTGTGAATTGGAAGATGAGGTGGACAAGTTGAAGGAAAATGAAATGTCTAACTCAGATAAGCTGTTCCCAAAACATGAAGTAGATGGGGGAACATATGTTAGGGAAATATTTTCTGGTACATCTTCAAAAGGAAGACTCATGATGTCCAGAGGAAGAGACAGAGCAATCGAAGCAGCCAGACTGTTGAAGCCTACAAGTCCCTCGTTCATGGCCTTCGTGCGCCCATATCATATAAGTAGACGAGGGTATTTGGTGAGCTTTTTTGTACATGATGTGATCATGTTTTTCAAATATCACTTTGAATATATATATATATATATATATATATATATACACAATTGTTTCACTCCTTGTTTCTTGTGCAGTATGTGCCTTATGAATTTGCTGGCAAGTATCTTAGTGGGCATCAATTTGTCAAACTTCAAACTTGTGATGGAAAACAATGGCGTGCCTGGTGCTGTGTCCATGGTGGGAAGTCAAAGTCAACAAAAACTATAGGGTGGTGTCAGTTTTGCGGAGACAATGACTTAGCAGAAGGAGATGTGTGTGTGTTTGAGCTGATCAAGAGGAAGCCCGTTGTGCTTAAGGTCTCAATATTTCACCTGGCTGACTATGAAGTTAACTAACTTTCACACATAACTTGTCTAAACTCATAGTCAGTGGTGTTTGGCGTGCAGAAGCTTTAAGGATGTATGGTTTTTGTGTTTTTGTTTTTATATATGCAGGACTTTTCCCGGTACTGATATGGCTTGTACACAAGATTAACTCCTGATGCTAAAACTTGTGTGTAAGCTTAATATGTTTAATTAATATGCTAAAACTTTTTTCATACTACAAATCTAATTAGTTTCTACTACGCTTAATTTGTTTTTTTTATTATTTAACATAAATCCACAGAATCAGGATTTGCTGTATTTTTATATTATTTTTTTACCATCAAATCGTATATTTTCTAGCTATACATTGAGTTTACTATTCTTATTCCTATATGCATGTTTCCTGGGCATGCTACTCGAACCCTCTATCAGATAAATCATTTTTGTCATGATTATTAAGATTCAATGTAACCACTGAATGTCTTTCTATAAATCACTAATTTTATGTGGGCAAAATGATGATGTTACATCAAAATTAGCGAGAAATATTAAAATTCAGTTGCACGTGGTCATGTGGGCCTTTTGTATGCAACATAAGATTGCCACTCAAGGTTTGATGGGCAGTGTGTCAAGAACTTTTTCAGTTATCTATTTTTAACTCAACTAAGTAAAGAAACTGAATAAAAAAAAAAAAAAAAAAATTTTTGTCTTTCTTCTATTTGGTATTTTTTAAAAAATTTAAAATGATATTTTTTTTCATAATAATTTCATTTTTTTAAAGAAAATGTCATTATTAGGAAGAAAAATACTATTTTTCATTTTTTTTTAAAAAAATACTAAATAAAATAAATGCCAAAAATAGATAGGGTTGCTTTAGATTTTTTTTTTTTTTTTAAAAAAAAAAGGCAAAAGTTAAACTTTTGTTGGGCAAAAAAACTTGGTCTTTAGCGTTTGCCAAAAAAAAATACTAAGTAGAGAAACTAAAAGTAAATGCAAATTAGTTATTGATATTGAATTCCGTGTTCTCTAAATATAAAAAATAAAAATAAAAATTAAAGAATGAAAAAAAAAAAACAAAAAAAAAAAAAGAAAAGGAAAATTGTCACCGATATATCTATCTAGTATCTCTCCTATAAAAGGGAAAAGAAATTAGAAGTATTTAACTAGCCTATGCGGCTCCCCGAGAAGACCAAATCATTTGTTTAACCTATTTCTTACTTTTTGTATGCATTCCTGTATTATTTTAATTCGTTTTGGATCTATTAAGCTCACATCTTTTTCGATTTTATGATTGTCCAATCTCTTTTCTTTCAATCTAAGAGTAGGAAAGATTATCTCTTGAAAACATTTTCCTTATTCCACTAAAAAACATAGCATGTTTTCAGTTTTCAATACCTTTTGTATTTTCCTTTTAGCTCTAATATCAATAAAATAGAAGCCTTTTAAGTGATTTTTTATTTCAGCCATTGGAAAAATAAATAAATAAATAAATCACCTAAAATATATTATATGAATCAATAAAAAATTGATAAATAGATGTAAAAAGTTTCATTCCTCTATCGATTAAAATGGTAATAATAATATTGGAGAGGAAAATAAAAGCTTTTAAAAAGATCTTTTACAAAATAAAATTGTAACAGAACCACCTCGAATCTACCCTTAAGTGGTCGTCAAAAGCCGTACCTGAACTACAAGCCATCATTTTCCACTTGTCCCTTGGGCTTGGGAGTATACCTTAAAATGATCAATTTCCTTCGCTCTTCTCCACACTCACTGTTCGTAGTGCGCCTTAAAAGGATCGAATTAATGTCGCTATTTTCCACTTTCAAGAAAAATTATCTTATACAGATATTATTATGGTGAAATTTCAAAAAATAATATTTTGAAAAGACCCTTTTAAATTTAAAAAAATTTTAATTTCACTTCTCAAATTTTAAATTTGATGCAATTTCCCACTCTGTTAATTTTTGTCGTTAAACTCTAGCGAAACTCTTAAAAATACTAAATTACCTTTCGATTTTTCTTTTTTTTTTTTAAATGAAAAAAATGGTTCCTTGAGTCACCTTGTGATTTTTCTTTTTTTTTTTCTAATAACTTTACCTTTTTTTTAATTTGAAATTTTATAAAAAAAAAAAAAGTCAAGGTTATAATGATCAATTTATCACTTTTAATGTTTAAAAACTGACAAAAGTGATTTATAGCATCAAATTAAAAGTTTAGACGATGAAATTGTAAATTTTTGGAAAGTCAAGTTTATCCTATTATTGAATTTAATGTATATAAATATACAAAGCATCCATGGAAAAATTTGTCAGAAAGTTGTTTTGCATGTACTAGTACCACCACTTAAATAAACCACTTTGAGCTCTAGAGCAAGGTCTAATCTTGAAATTAACATATTCTTCATTTCATTTGAGTTAAATAATATTTAATTAATTATATTAGAATAATATTTAAAATAAAAATACTCTTTTATTATAACTAATTGGAGAGAATTATGCTTCCTGTTCTGAAGGGAGCCGATGAGTAACATAGAGGCATTTCCAGCGTGGGATCGTTCAGTCAAAGATCGTGATAAGACTTTTCTTACTATAGCAGCGAATAATAAATCACATGGCTCACTATTGACTAAGCAATTAACCAAATATCTGACAAGATAACTTGTTTAAACTCTGGATATGCTGATCCGCTCTGTTTTTTTTTTTTTTTTTTTTTCTTTTTGTCTATTTTTTTTTTCATTCGAAGGATTTGGACCATCCGGTGATCTGTTCATTTTTAGTTGACGATTGACAAGGAGCCAGACGCCAAACCTGCACGATATCAATGTCATTAATTGTTGGTTCTTTCGACAAGTTTCAATGCAAATTATGGCACTTACTGTAATATACACCTTAAAAGAATCAATTTGCTGTTGCTATTGTCCACTCAGATCGGAAAAATGTTACATTATTCTTATTTTATTATCTATTAGACTAAATGTCGTTTTAAACTTTAGATCAAAAAATTATTTATCCTAAATTATTAGAATGTTGTCAATTAACCACAACTAAAGTTTGGAAAAAATATTATATCATTAGAGTTGAGTAGAAATTTGAGTTTTTTTCTAGGTTGCTTATAGCTCTTTAATGCATGTAAAGATGCCCTCAACCTCCGGTATCGATGATTCAATGGCTCTTTTATGGAGGCTGCTTTCCCGGAATGTGTTGTGGCAGATTCGGATCCCTCCCATATTTAAGAAAAATGAGTTTTTCATTTTCTTAATCTTAATCGTTAGATGAATCTAAGGGTCTAAAAGATAACTCAATATCAAAACCTAAAAACAAACACAATCTATCAAATTTGAATTAAAAAATTAATTAATTAATTAATTTTTTTTGTTGGAGGAGAAGCCACCCTAGAGGGACGGCTCGCCCCAGCCACCCATGGGCCGCCGCGACCCCCATGGGTAGTTGGGGTGGCCCACGGCCACCCCTAGGCCATGGGGTGGCACGCGGCCACTTCCAGCAAAATTTTTAAAAACTTCATTTTTAAAATTGTTTTTATTAAAACCGCAATCCCAAACGAACCTTACATTAGGCCCATTAACTTTTTCATTATCTATTTTTTTTTTTTTTTAAGCCAACTAGGTAGAGAAACTAAAAGGATTTGGATCCTCTCCAGTCCAGCTCATGGCTAAGACTTTTTCTCAAAAATTTTAAAGCCGCAAATGGAACACGTGTCAATTTAATAAAAATAAAAAATAAAAAATAAATATTATTTAAGATTTTTTTTAAAATAAATAAATAATAGGGTGGCTGGCCACCCCATTTTAGCCATAGGGGGGTGGTTGAAGCCACTCTCAGGTCCAACGAGAGTAGCTGAGCCACCCTCAAGGCTCTTGGGAGTGGTTTGGCCACCCTCAACTTACAAAAAGGGGTGGCCAAACCACCCTCATAGGCCATAGTCTACCCCTGGCTGGCCATTAGGTGTGGCTCAAGCCACCCTCTAACTAAAATGGAGTGCCTAGCCACTCATTGTTTTTTTTATTAATTTGTTTATTTTTTAAATTTTAAATAATATTTTATTTTATTTTTTATTAGTAGGATACGTGTCTTATTTGTGACCTTACGATTTATTTTTAAAAATTTCAACCATAAACTAAATAGTCTCTAATTTATTTTGGACATGAGAGAATCCGCAAGTAAATTTGCAAATCGTATATTGACATTAAATTTTGCCTTGAGTTGGTAATGTATTGATATTGAATTTCGTGTTCACTGAATATTAAAAAACTTAATGAATTGAAAAAAGGTAAATTTCCACCGATAAGCCACCCCTTCTTTTTTTTTTTTTTTTTCCCTTAATTTTTTTAATTTAAAATAATATTTTATTATTATTTTTATTAGTGAGATATGTGTCCAATTTGTGACCATAGAATTTTTGTTCCAGTATCTCTCCAATAAAAAGGAAATAAAATTAATAGAAGTATTTAATTAACTAGCCTGTTTTCTGTTTTCAAAAACTTTTGTATGCCCTTATAAGTGATTAAAAAAAATTCACTGAAAGAGTTGCATTGATTTATCAATTAAAGAGCTAATAATAATATTTTAAAGAAAAAAAGCCTTTAAATTGATCTTTAATGCATGTAAAAGCTGCTCTCAACCGCTAGTATTGATGGTTCTTTTATGGAGGCTGCTCTGCCAGCATGCGTGTATTGCTTAGAAAAATAAAAACTAAAAGAACTAATGACAGGTTGGAGGAAAACTCTGATCTAAAGAAGCATGTAATGCGTAAAAACAAATATTTTTGTTATTTTTGTTTGAAGTTTTGATAATTATAATTCAATAAGTTTTAAAAAATGATTAACGTACGTACCAAAGAAAAAAATCTGTTAAAAAAATTGAGAGTGTAAGAACATTCTCAGCAACATTTTCTATAAATTTAAAAAACAAAATTACTTTCAACTTTCCTATCTAAATGCATTCTTTCCGAAGTAAACGAATATATATATATATGATCGATCGTCTAATAATGCAAGATATAATATGGAACAAGAGCACTTTTCTGTTGAAGCAAAAGCCCATCACTGAATGGGTATTCTCTTAGCAGCTCAGGCAATTTGATGACCAGCTTCAGACACTTGTAAAGATATCTCATCCACCTCATGCACCGATAATGGCTACAATGATGTTCTTATTTCAAGAACATAATTATAGCTTTTTTGATTTTTTTATTTATTTATCTTTTTAGACATGTCTGCATAAGAGGGAAAGAGGATTTGAACTAGTGACCTCCGCTTCATTAGGCGTGGTTTTAACTTATTGGAGACAGCCTTTTTGAATTTGAAAAGATGCAATGATATAAACATATTGGTTGCAGGAACATAGCAAAATAAGAATTATTAAAGTTGATGAATTTTAGGAAATAATCTCTCTTCTATTGTATAGATTTTCCTACCATATAGTTAATAGTAAAAATTCTTTCCTATTATATATAGATTTTCACTTCCCCATCGTCTGGCATCAGGCATACTTACTGTGATAGCTTCTTTCCTTCTCGTCAGCATCATTTACTTCTCTATGAATTCCTGGGGCAGGAATATCTGTATTAACTACTCAACAAGGAATGGTTCCAACTCCAAGTTTCATCAAACAAGGCTTTGATTAGTAAACATTTGAGAACAAAAATTTGCTTCAGTACTTGACCTCAAAAGAAAAAGTAATACTATCAAAATGTCATTCACCAGTAACCAATAATCTAGAATCAATTTGAAACAATGAATAATGAAAAGAAAAAAAAAAATACCAATGTGCCAAACTGACACATATTATTGCTTCATCGACATAAACATCTCAAAAAATGTATCAATTAGAATTTACGAGATAGCGGCCTTAATCAGGAACAGCATCAAGATTTAAGAACCCTATTCCACTAAGAGACCTGGGTAGCTCAGTTGCAGTGATCTTATACTTGAGGAAAAGATTCTGGAAACCTAACAGTGGTTAGCCTGAATTTTGTTCTCCATATTGTAGTATACCGTACACGTCAAGAATTCCCGGCCAGGAGGGAATGATGGATCTATTGCAGTTCTTACAGCAACCTTTGCCACTGAAGTCACATTGAATAGAGAAGTAAATAGTGGACCAACTAGAGGGATTCTGGTTAGCGCTTTTGCATATCGCAGAACCTGCAGGTAATACATATTAAAAAGCTATTAATACAAGAATTAAAGTCCATCACCAAATGCCCTGAACAATAATGAAGAGTTTTGCACATAATAGTTATCCTGTCAGAAAGACTGCTGTCAAAGTACACAACTACACAGGTGCATATATAAGATGCAAAATGAACAAACTCCAACTGCGTACACATTCTAATGTTAATGAACAAATGAACAAAATTCGTTTACTTTTATCAAAAATTAAACCCTTTTAAGGTACCTAAGTGGACTAATTAAAAAAAAAAAAAAAAAGGTTCAAAACTCTTTCTTGGCGGTGATGATTCTCCTCTCATAACTTTTTACAGCACACTCATTAATGTCATTGCTGTTGTTTTGATAAGTTCCAATGCAATTACCATTTATCACCTTAAAAGATTCAATTTACCATCGGTATTTTCCCACTTTCACTGTGAATCATGAGAATGGCTGGTAAGAATAATAAATTACTTCAGCTAAGAATGCCTACTTAAATTCAGCCACTTCGAGCTCTCTAACAGATCCTGAGGGGGAGCAGAGTAACGTCGTCGAGGCATTTCCACCGTGGGATCAAATCAAACAACCATCGTGATCAGACTTTTCTTACTATATATGGCAAGGACTCACCGGACTAGAGTGGTGCCCAACCGGAGCTATTATCACCGGCCGTCAAGTAGTATGGCGGGTAGGAGACCCTCCCACTTCTTCAAGGCCATACTCCCCTCTACCATTCACGACAAGAAACTGGTAATGCCTTCTCACTCTTTGCTTAGTTGCATGCTTGTTTTCTGTCTTCTCATTTCTTGAATATTACTTTGGTGGTTGCAGAAGATCCCTGTAAAGTTTGTAATGGAATTTGGGGATGAATTGTCTGATGTTGCTACGCTCACTGTGCCCAATGGTCATTTTTGGAAAGTGGGAATGGAGAAACCCAACAGGGAGATTTGGTTCCATGATGGTTGGAAGGAGTTTATGGAATACCATTCTATTCATTATGGCTACTTTTTAGTCTTCAGATATGAAGGAAATTCAAAATTCCATGTTCTTGTATTTGATAATACTGCAACTGAGATTCAGTATCCATGGAGAGAAGATTGTGAATTGGAAGATCCGGTGGACATAATAGACTTAGATGATGCAACAAAATCGAGGCAAGAGTTGTCCGCAAAACATGAAGAAAATATAGAAACGTTGGTTGGAAAAAGATTTTCTGGCGGGTCGTCTTCAGAAGGAAGGGAGAGAGCAATCCAAGCCGGAAGGGAGAGAGCAATCCAAGCAGCCAGAATGTTGAAGCCTACATGTCCTTCGTTCATGGCCATCTCTCGTAATATGCATCGATATAACTTGGTGAGCCTTTCTACAAGATTTGATTGTGGTTTTCAAATATTTGTTTGAATATACATATTTCAATCCTTGTTTGTTGTTCAGTATGTGCCTGCGAAATTTGCTGTCAAGTATCTTAGTGGGCATGCGTTTGTCAAACTTCAAAACTCTGATGGAAAACAATGGGATGCCCGGTGCTATGACCATGATCACCCGAATTCAGCAAAGAATATAGGGAAGGGATGGACTCAGTTTTGCATAGACAATAATTTACAAAGAGGAGATGTGTGTGTCTTGGAGCTCATCAACAAGAACCCTATTGTGCTTAACGTCTCAATATTTCACGTGGCTGACTATTGACAACAAATATCTTATAACTTAGTTAACTAGTCTAAACACTCAGGATCTGGTGCGATGCTTCTTGTCTGATGTTATGTTTTTTTTTGTTTTTCTTCGGAGGCTAATTTTTGTGGTCTTTCAGATCATCAATGTGTTGGACTTGGACAGGTGCCGTCAGACTATAAATTTTCTCTAAATTTAATTTAAAAAATTTTCCGTTAAATGATTAAGTAATTTTTATTTTTTTTTACTTTAACTAAATGGGACTCAGAGCCTGAGAGTCCCATCACCAGCGCATAGTATTAACCAAGTTATCTCTACCGTGAATCATGTAGCAACGGTAATGACATCCAAGGCACTAAATGGTGGAGTAGGTTGGAGAGCATGGTTGGGTATGGTTAAATTTAACGTTGAGAGGAAAAGTTGTTTATGAGTTTTGTTAAAATTTTAGATAAAAGCAAAAAATAAAGAGCTGAAAGTAAACAACACTCTAAACTTTGTGTGGTTCAAATTCAATTATAAAAGCAAAATTGAGAATTAATTTAATCCCCCAAACTTCAAGTCCCATAATGAGTCATAGCAAGTCACAACACATATCGGCCCATGGATGGGTTATTACGGCAAAAGTGGTTAATTACGGTTAATCAGTTTTTATATATATATAATTTAAAGATAATAACATTTGAGTAGTGTTTAAAGCAAAACATGCGGAAAAAAGTCTAAAAGATGCTCAAAACTCTAAAAATTACTCAAAAGGTTCATTACTTGAAAAGCGGTAAGTGGTTACTAACATGCTTTCAATTACCATATAACTAACCGGCTTAGTGTTTGCGGTTACTTAAAAATGATAACCACTTAAAGAAGTCGAGGTTACTTAAAAATGATAACTACTTACAGTAATTGCGGTTGAGAGGGAATAATCGCAAATGTTTGTATATCCGGGGGCAATGAGTATAAAATTGTTACCAAACTTTTGAAAATAAAAGGGAAAATTACAGTTTACCCCCCCAAAGTTGACAGCGTTTTTCAATTCGAATATCAAGGTTTCAATTTTGGCAATCCACCCCCCAAAGTTTCAAATTTTTGCAATTTGACCAATTGTATCCAAAACTTTCCATATTGCCTATAATTTTTATTTTTTTTATTTTTTATAAAAAAAAATTAGGGTGGCCGTAGCCAACCCTTTGGCCATCTAACCATTTTTGTTTTTTTTTTTTCATAAAAAATTAAAAAATAAAATAAAAATCAGGGGCAATATGGGAATTTTAGGATAATATTGGTCTAATTGAAAAATATTGAAACTTTGGTGTTTGAATTGAAAATTGGTGTCAACTTTGGGGTGTAAATTGTAATTTTCCCAAAACAAAACAAAAAAAAAAAAAACAAACTTCAACTTTAACCCCTAAAATTGCCAAGCCTTTTGCAATGTGTTCTCAAAGTTTGAAATTTTGCAATATGGATATCTAATATATCATCCACTTTAAATCATCGATGTTATGATTTTTTATTAAATCATAATGGAATAAATAAAAATATCAAAATATTACGTTTATATAATAATAATAATAATAATAATAAAAGAAAAAAGAAAAGAAAAAATGTTTTTTTTTTTTTCATTTTCCCAATTAAAGTCATGTTTGTATTTTTATAAATTTTACATGGTATAAGAAACAAACATTTCAATTGTTAGTGGTTGGAGTTAACGGAAAATTATAACAATAGGATAATTGAAAGGAATTGATACATCGTACACTCATATTGCAAGTTTTTAAATAGAGGGAAATATGGCAAAAAGTGTGATGGTAAAGAATCTTTTATCGGTATGACATTTTGTTGGTGGATTGTTTAGTCCATTGAAAACGATTAGCTATCACTTGGAATAGAAGAGCATTTAAATAGATTAACTATTTTTATTCATTCTGTTTAATTGTAACACTGGAATATACTAATTAATTATATTCATTCGTTTGGTACAATGCAATATATTAGCGAATAGAATCGTATTGTGATAAAATTTTTTAAAATACCCTTATAATACAAATACAATTTATATTAGTAAAGACTTTTTTTTTTTTTTTTGAAACATAAACAACTATATATATATATATATATATATATATATATATACACATATATATCAGAGAAGAGAGAACCAGTGAATCAGAGAAAAAAAAAATCCGTTTTAGTTTAAACTATGCAGAAACAGAGAATCAAACATATAGATGGAGAATAAAAAAATAAAAAAATAAAAAATCCAAGAAACATAATATATTATAATTTAGTTTTTGTAAAAAATAAAAAAAAAACATATAGACTGTGCAGAAACGGTAAGATCTAACTGTATATATATATACCCGTTTTAGTTTTATAATTCAGTGAATCAGACAAAATTCATGATTCAGAGAAAATATATATATATATATATATATATATATAGATGGACCCATATTGGTACAGTGAATCATAATAAAAAAACATATTGATACATATAAACTATGCATAAATGGTACAAAGAATCAAAAGAAATAACAAAACATAATCAACAAAAAAATAAAAATAAAAATTGAGAAACAGTACAAAGAATAAAAAAAATCTGTTTGCACTTATAGAAAAACTGTACCAAAAGAATCAGAGAAAAAAGAGAATGAAATATAGAGACGCAAAAACGAGAAACGGTGAGATAGAGAAAGAAAGAGAGAACGAAATATAAAGAATTAGAGAGAGAACGAAATATCCAATAAATAGAAAAGAGAGATTGAAGAGAAGAGAGGGGGAGAGAGACACATTGCGCGAGAAGAGAGATCATGGGTGTGAGAAGGGTGGAGGGTTTTGTGACAATTTACACGATAATTTTAATCCTACAGTAAATGATTAGCTAAGCCACTCATTTTTTAGTGGCTTAGTTAACCCTGTGTGTATGAGATTAATAGTCTCATGAGAATAGACTATTTTTAGGAATAGATTATTCTCAGGAATAGAGTGTTACCAAACAAAAAACTAGCTATACTTAGTATTAGCTAGTCCGATCCAATTGTTTATTCCGGAGCCTAAATCTCACATCCATAATGGATTAGAATCCAAATCTTATTTAAAGCTAAATTGCAAAATCATTAATATTTTTTAGGGAAAAACATAAATATTCCCTCAAACTTCTTATTGTAAATCATTAATATTTCAACAATTCATAGTTGAAATGAATATTAACAATGTTAATATTGTAATAATATGGTAATTTGAGGGATGTAGATGTATTTTTAATATTTTTAAATTGTTTTGAGCATTGATATTTTTTTAATTTGTTTCATTACACAATAAATTAAAATAATTATATATTATGTTTGGTGATAATGCAGTTGAGTTGGACGTCTGTAAAAACTAAAAAGGAGTTGAAACTTGAAAGAATCAATTTATTGTCGACTTGTCTCAAGATTGCCAAGGAGTCAACTCAGTCAAGGACCAATGCAATTACTGACTTACTGTCATACACCTTAAAAGATTCAATTTATTGTCGCTATTCAGGATATCATGAATTTCTGTCAGTGAGAAATTCTTAATTCTCTTATAAGATAATGGAGTAATTAATTAATTAATTAATTATAAATTATCACGTTAATTTATAAGAAAATTTAATAAAAACTATACAACAAGCATTTTCTAATTTATATATATAGAAAGCACTACATCTTCTCATAAAATCGGTGGGTGTGAAAGTTGCGTTGCATTTAGCCATTTACCACCAGTTAAATTAGCCACTGCGAGCTCTCGAACACGGTTGATCCTGAGGGGAGCAGAGTTGCTTCGAGGCATTTCCACCGTGGGATCAATCAACAATCGTCATAAGACTCTTCTTACTTACTAATTACTATGGCAGCTAAGAAATCAAGGACTCGCCGGACTAGAGTGGTGCCCGACCGGAGCTATGACCACCGGCCGTCAAGTTCTATGGCGGGTAGGAGACCCTCGCACTTCTTCAAGGTCATACTCCCCTCTACCATTCGCGACAGGAAACTGGTAATGCCTTCTCTCTACGTTGCTTGCTTGTTTGTTTGTCTGTTTTTCATTTCTTGAATATTCTAGTGCTGTTGCTTGCAGTTGCAGTAAATTAGCGATGGATTTGCTTAGTTCTTGTGTGTTTGAAGAAGAACCCATACACTGCATGTCACGAATTTGGTTTCGATTTTTTTTTCCTCAATTGATTTATAGAATTTTGATGGTGATTTTGGGCTGGATCCGCAGGGGGACTTGATCTCTCTGGGTCTTAATTGCATTGCTTATATATCTATAAACATTGTTGAAACAGATGATTGTTTCGTGATCAGACCTTTTGTTGTTTCATTTGTTTTTTTTTTTTTTTTTCGCTGTTCTGGGTTTATTTTAACATTGTTTAAGTATGTTTTTCCGAGTTGTCTAAGTATGAAACCAAAATTATGAAACCTTGAAACGAGTTGTCAAAGTATGTTTTTCCATTGTTTCATTTTAATGGAATTGCCTTGCCATTAGATATGCTTAGGTAGCTTTTACTTGGCCAAAAAATTCATAACAAGGGGAGAAACCAGAAGGCAGATCAACCTTTAAAAAGTTCAATTGAAGTTCCTGGATTGTGCAGCACTTCACCAAGGCTCACTTATTTTACATTTGTAATGATTAGAAACCATATATTTTTCCGCATCACGTGTTTCCTTGATTTCATTTCACATTGTAATTGAGACAATATAACTTGCTTTGGTGGCTGCAGAGGATCCCTGTAAAGTTTGTAATGGAATTTGGGGATGAACTGTCTGCTGTGGCTACACTCACCGATCACTATGGTAATTTTTGGCAAGTGGGATTGGAGAAAGCCAACAACGGGATTTGGTTTGATGATGGTTGGCAGGATTTTATGGAATACCATTCTATTCATTATGGCTACTTTGTAGTCTTCAGATATGAAGGGAATTCAAAATTCCATGTTCTTGTATTTGATAATACTGCAACTGAAATTCCATCTACATGGAGCAAGGATGGTGAATTGGAAGATCCGGTGGACGTAATGGAATCAGATGATGCAAAAAAATCAAGGCATGACAAGTTGAAACAAGAAAATGAAATGTCTGACCCAGATAAGCTGTCTGCAAAACATGAAGTAGATAGAGGAAGATACAGTAGGGAAAGATTTTCTGGCACATCTTCAAAAGGAAGAGTCTTGATGCCCACAAGAAGAGAGAGAGCGATCGAAGCAGCGAGAATGTTGAATCCTGAAAGTCCTTCGTTCATGGCCTTCGCGGGGAAAAAGAATATAGGCGGAATTCGTTCTTTGGTGAGCCTTTGCACATGATGTGATCATGTTTCTCAAATATCGCTTTTGAATAATGCTTATTTCAATCCTTAATTCTTTCCTTGTGCAGTATGTGCCTTGTGGATTTGCTAAAAAGTATCTTATTGGGCATGAGTCTGTCGAACTCCAGACTTCTGATGGAAAACATTGGCATGCCTGGTGCCGTAACAAGTGTTCATCACCTAATGCAAGGTCTATAGGGTGGGCTCAGTTTTGCAGAGACAATAATTTAGAAGGAGGAGATGTGTGTGTCTTTGAGCTGATCAAGAGGAACCCTGTTGTGCTTAAGGTCTCAATATTTCACCTGGCTGACTATGCTGTGAAGCAACATGTCTAAACTCATAGTCATAGACATGCAGAAGCTTTAAGGAGGTATGTTCTATATTTAGGGACTTTGGCCAATAAATATGGCTTGTTGTACTCATGGTTCCTGTTCCTGATGCTAAAACTCTTTCTGTAAGCTTGTCCAAACTACCGATATTATTAATTTCTACTTCACTTAGTATGTCTTGGTTATAATTTAACATCCACGGAATCATGATCAAGATTGTTGTATTTTTATATTATTTTTCCTCCATCAAATCTTATGTGTGTGTATATATATATATTTTTGGATATATTTTTCAGTACACAAAGAAATTACACGGCTTCTCTCTCCACTCTCCAGGATGAGTAAACCTCCACTGGACCTCAAGTTGCTTGTACAACAAAATCAATCAAGCTAACCCAAATAACTAAAGAAAGCCCAACAATCAAGCAAACAACAGCAACTATACAAACAATCCAAACAAAATCCTCTATATTAAGAGAAGAAAAGGCTTTAAAGTAATTTGCAAATGATAGTTCCAAAACATGTGCCCAACTTCTCTCCGAAGTGGCTTTATTTTGTAGAAATGAAAAAAAAACAAAAAAAAAACAGAAACCTAACCCTCGTATTTCTTTAGCCTGAATATACATGATAGGACAGAAAATGAATATTATAATTCCTTAAACAACCAACAAAAGAAATACTCAAATCCCTCGAACAACCCTAGATTTTGCAAAGCAAAATTAGATAACTTCAAATGATTCGGATGAAAAGAAATACCCAAATCAGAAGACTAATGAAATACCCAAATCCTTCGAACAACCCTAGTTTTTGCAAAGCAAAATTAGATAAAAAGAAAACCTCAAATGATTCGGATGAAAAGCCTTCTTCTTCGCTGGTGGTCGGAAGGCTTGTGCCGGAGTGTGAGAGAGAGACATGAGCAACCCCCGTTCTTCTTTACCGGTGGACAGAAACCTTGCGCCGAAGTGAGAGAGACAAGAACAAGGGAGGGAGAGCTTCGCTGGTGGCCGGAGTGAGAGAGAGAGAGGTGAGCGAGGGAGGGAGAGTTAGGTCCAATTGGGATTGCAGTTTCAATAAGTGCAATTTAAAAAATTGTGTTTTTGAAATCGCTACTTTTTAAAATTGCAGAGGAGTTTGGTAAAACATTTAAAAAATATTTTTTTTATCAAATATTTGTTATAACTTTTTAAAATCGTAAAGACATTTGGTAAAACATGTTAATTTTTTTTTTTTTTATCAAATATTTGTTATGCGAAATCATGATTTTTGTTTAAATTCGTTATTTGAAGAATAAGCACCCCCTAACCTGCTTATAGAAATCACTTTTTTTTTTCCTATTTTAAATGAAGTATTTTTTAAATCGCAATGCCAAACACTTTACATTTTGTGATATCTTTAAAAAATGGACCCTTATGGTGCATTTGGAATTGCGGTTTTAATAAGTGTGATTTTTTTTAAAAAAAAAAATTACATTTTTGAAATCACTGCTTTTTAAAATTGTAAAGGCCTTTAGTAAAACATGTTAAAAAGTGCTTTACTTTTTTATCAAATATTTGTTATGTGAAATTGTGATTTTGGTTTAAATTCATGCTTTTTCAAATAAGCACCCCCTAACTTATAGAAATCATAGATTTTTTTTTTTTTTCTCTATTTTAGATTAAGCGCTTTTTAAATCGCAATATCAAACGATATAAGTTTTGCAATATTTTTTAAAAATGTAAATTATTCTTACAAAATCACAATCACAAACACACGCTAATAGGTTTTAAAAAAAAAATTGGGATATTTGGGGAAAAACACGAGTATTAGGTTTCTATTTTTCTTTTTTTAATAGAAAGCCCGTAAGAGATAAGTTGAGCACATGTTGTGACACTATCATATTTCTTTGTTTTAAGCTGGATCCATGAAGTAAGTTCTAATTGCGTCTGGTGGAGATGCTTTAAAAGGGTACTGTTGCATGCCTATTGAACAGAGGGTTACTTGCATGAGAATGGCTCTAAAAGCTTGTCTACCCACGTGAAGCTTACAACCCATCTTGCCTGCACCATATCAGTGACATCATCTGAAAATAATTTGTTTACCGTCTTTATTGACCACTTTCACGGTAAATTTTTTCACAAAAGAACTCGTACAAAACTCAAAATTGATTTCACTTTATACTACGTTAAAACTCTTTTCAATCAAAAACACCCTAATTGTCTTCTACGTGCGGATAAATTATATGTAGAAACCATCCATGAACCGGAAGAATATAACAAAAAACAGAGGTTTTTATCTGTGGACGGTGGATATAAAATGCAGCAGCACCCACTCAAATCAGCCAACCATTCGTCACTTCGTGATACCCACTCCCTATCTACCTTGCTTGCTTGTTTGTGATTATTCTGGTGCATGCCATTTTAAAATGGGATGGAGATAGATGATTTTGTTTATTATCTAAATTAACTCATATATTTGCCACTAAAAAATAATTTTAACATGTCAAAGTTGTAAAGTTGGCATTTTTATTTCTTAAATCTTATTCTAGTAAAAACCCAATAATTCTACTCAACAAAAGGAGCATAAAACTCAATAACTCAGTAGTGATCATCCAACACAACAGCATCTGAGCCTGTCATTCTAGGATGTATGCAACCGGTTTTAGGAAACCAAAACCCACAATCAATGTATGCCAAGTAAAATAATTATTCTGACATATTTATCTCATAAATAATAATTAGTGATTGGGTTTGGGTGCAGAGTGTTTTTGAACTTTCTAAGAATTTATGGTTGAACACTTGAAGTGAGCATAATGGTTAAAGACATCGGGGTGGCTTCGGCCACCCCCAAACAGCTGGTCTGGGGTGACTGAAGCCAGCCCCAGGCTTAAAGGGGGTGGTCTGGCCACCCTCAAAGACCAAACAAATTTTTATTTTTTTTTTTAGATTTGGCTTTTGGGGTGGCTGGACCACCCCCAAGGGCCATGGGGTGGCAACCCCCTTTAAGCAAAAGATGGGAGACATTTTTCTTTCTTTTGGCCAGGGTTGGCCCACCTCTCAGGCCATGAGCCACAGTAGGAAACAAAGGTAGAAAATGAACATAAGAAGCTTGCTTGAGTGGTTCGGTGTTAAGGCATCCCATGTCCATGCATTCCCCGAATCTTCAAAAGCTACATTGTCTTTCGTTAACTTTGTTGTCCTATTATAAATGTTCTTTATTTATGGGGAATAAGATCTACCAGGTCAGATTATCGGTAGACGATGTAGGTTAAATGGTTAAGGATTCTTCTTTAGAAATCTATGGCCAATAAATGGATTATATATCGCTAATAATAATAAAAATAATAATAAAATATTATTTTAAATTAAAAAATAAAAATAAAAAAATTAAGAAAAAAATAAAAAGAAAAAAGAAAAGAAGGGGGTGGCCTTTTTTCTTTTTTTTAAATTTTTATTAATTCTTTTAAATTTAAAATAATATTTTTTTATTATTTTTATTAGTGAGATATGTGTCCCATTTGTGGCTATAAGATTTAAATCTGGTATGAGCTAGGTATTACGGTCCCCATTATGGACTAGAGAGGATCCTATTCCTATTTATAGGGTAATGTATGATAATCAAATTACTATAATCTCAATATATGATTACAATCAACCTATAAAAAGAGAATATTTGATATCAACCTAATTATGGTTTTGGGGTTTTTAAATACTCGGGTTATAACTGGTATAACCGGGTATATATATATATATATATATATATATTCAAATTTAATATATTTATTACTATTTTTTTACTCTAGGGTTCACAAAAAAAATATAGTATATATTTTTTTCTTTAGGTTTGTTGTTGTTGTAAGGATGTATCTATTTGGGTTGTTGGTTTGTTTACATACTGGTTTTTCTTGTTTTTTTTTTGAGTTTGTTTTTGACATGTTAATATTTACTATTTAGTGTTTAATCTGATAAGAATGAGATTTGTAGTTGAATCGGTTGATATATCATATATGTAGTTAGTGTAGATGTAGTTTAATCTCATGTATTGTGTAAGCTTTTAAAATGAAATTTTATGGCATTTTAAGGCTTTTTTTTGTTTTGTTTTGTTTTGTGTTTTTTTTTTTTTTTTAAATGGGCACAAAATGGTTAAATTAAGCCTAAAAATTAGGCCAAATACCTATATATATATATATATATAAAAACAGGTTAACCAATCCGGATAATTGGGTACCGACTGATTATTATATAACCAATAATTAACCGAGTGCCCAATAATTCACCCGTAGTTTTTACCCAACAACTTACGGCATACTCCAAACAGTTGACAAAAAAACATTTCGGTCAATTTTTTTGACTTGTCTTTTCTTTTTTTTTTTTTAACCCAAAACAGACTTCTCTCATTCTCACTCTCTGTGTATATTTGCTACGAATTCTCTCGAGTCTCTCCATAGCTCGTTTTGTGGGTAACCCTTTGAACTTCTGTACTAGTTATTATAATTACAAAAATGCCCACGTCTTTTTCAATATTTTGTACGTGAATATTACTTTGGTTTTGATATTTAAAGGGTTTAAAATGAGAATTCAAGTATAGGGAGTACTACACATCTCAAGTTTTATTTCTAAAAATTAGTTCTCAAATGATGTGTCATAATCTCATGATATTTATTATTTTGGAAAGTGTGACATTAATTCATGGGATGGAGACACATCTAAGGCCTTGTTTGGTAAACATCATTCCTTTTTCAATGTTCATGATTGGTGAGAAAAAAAATGAATGTAATAATTAATATAGAAAAGTGAAAAAAGTTGTATTTAAAAGTGGAAAAGTTTTGTTTTGTAGTGATTTTTTATTTAAATAGTAGTAAAATATAAATGTTGTGATATAAGAGCATTCACAATGGAAGAACCAAATTTTTATGCAAAATGACTCCTTAAAACTTACTTTTATCTAGTTTAGCTAATAAATTTTTAAATGTCTCTTCATCCGAATAGCTATATTTTTATTTATATCATTTAAATATTATTAAAAGTGAGAAAAATTTTGGGAAAAAGACAACATGTGAGGAAAAATATAAAAAGTTTTGGGAAAAAAAAAACATGCAGAGGAAAAAGTAGGAAAATATTTGAAAAAAAAGATAAAACAGTTGAAAGAAATAATAAAAAATAAAATGACTTCCTTGAAAAGTGCTGCTACATTTAGCTTCTTCTTTTAGTTCTTTCAATCAAATATCTATTTTACATTTTCTTTTGGCTAATCAAATGTAGGTGTTTTTTTAAACATTTGAAGAGCTATTTTAGATAAAAAAGTAATATTTAACTCTTCCAATGAGAATGCTCTAAAAAGTGAAAATATTTTGATGTTGATTTTTTTGAAAAATAAAATGAATCGTGTGGTGGTGTTTGGTGTTGTTCGCCAAACAACCAACTTTTAAAAATAAAATTTGAGATGTGTTGTATTTTTATTTTAAGTAAGATATCTTTTGATCAGTACCAGACAAGTAAGCAGCTTGCATGTGCAGGGCTTCCAGGAAAGTAATAGCAGGTAGGAGCAACTCCTTGAAAGATCTTCCGTACTAAAATACAATAAAGATCTAGAGTCAACAGCCATAAAACAAAACCAAAAAAATATCCCACTAATCATCTGTGACGGGCTCCACCGGAACTCCCTGAGTAACGGAATCATCTGTGACGGGCTCCACCAGAACTACCTGAGTAACATAATCATCGCAGTTGATCTGATCAAGAATGAGCACCAATCCCATGGCAAAAGCCCCATCAAAGCCAGGCTTGATGCAAAGAGAGAAAGCGTCCTTCCCAAGCACCACGTGGGTGGAAGCATCCACTTTGCGTCGGATCTCACCCACTAATTCCATTTCCGCATTGAAGATCGTGCAACAGCGTTGAGAAAAGTTGCCCTCGATCTGGTACTCCTCACGAGGCTCTGGGTCCCTAAACACCTCCACGCTCAAGGTCGACCGTCCGATCATTGAGGATCTCCGCACGCTGAAGATCGGTTTCTGGTGACTGTCTCTCTCCCCTATAAAGCCCTCCCACCGCTGATGCAGACTCGTCATCTGTTTCACAAATCAAAGTATTTTTGAGTTAACTCACCGAGTCGGTCGGAATCGCTCAAAATTTTCACGTCGACAGTTTTAGTTTCCGTACTTGTTGAACGTATTTCACAATATAATTAGTAATTACTACTCCCCGAGTTCGAGTTGACTCGGCCATGAGGAAACAAGAAAATCAAAGACGGCCCATTTCTGTGCATGAATTTTAGCAAAAGAGGATTCAAATCTTTACCCATTAATGCAAATCAGAAACCGAGCCAACCCTTTTCTGGAAATTTATAAATTTTCCTAATTTTTAACAACTGTCTCGACTCACTGAGTCGAATCTCGTTCGTAAAGAAAAAAGCTATATCACCTTTCGGCGGACAGTGAGGAGGCACCTTCCGTTCCCGTCCATGAGAACGATTTCGCCGCTGTCAAGGGCTTCGGGCCCGGGCCCGTACGAGTCGACCCGTAAGACCAAGTCGCCCTTGCAATCATAGACGGTGAAGCCATCATCGGCGAAGAAAAGAGAGGTCTTTAGGACGGTGAGATGAGTTTCTTCTTGGAATACGAACCCAGCTTCCACAACGAACCCTTCTTTCATCTCTTTGGTTAATTGGTTTCCTTAAGAGTTAAGATTCCCGAGCACTTTGATGCACAACACAACAATGGAAGAGTCTGTCTGTTAATTTGTACGTGTTTGGGCCTTAATTATGGTTGTTGCATACTGGAGCGTTGATCCTTAAATAAGTGCAGTCGTGCCATGAAGAACAACAAATTTTAATTATAAAGCTTTATTATCGTTATGATATTAACGTAGATATTTTGACAAAGTATTTCTGTATTCAATCAAGTTTTAAATTTGATGTCACTTTTATGATGCATTTATTATCACATTTTACCTTATTATGCTTTGCTCATTTGAGAGAATAAGTTGACAAAATACAAAATTAGCTAGAAGCTTCAATGATATTCTTTTTGTTTTTTTAGACAAAAAAAATACAAAATTAGCTTACGTGGTTGCAATAAGTTCCTTATGGTATGCAAAAATAACAAATAAGTCATTACTATCAACTTCAATCAAAAATCTCGACAAATTATGTTTTACATTAGATCCAATTATTACTGCACATACCCACCTATAATAAAAAATAGAGATAACTTTACAAATCATCTTTAACTTTTACGCGTTTTAAAACTATATTCTTAATATTAAAAAAGCTCTTAATTTATAATATCAAACTTTTAATTTTTTATAATGTTTTTTATGCCTTATAATTTTCTATTATATTTTGTCAAAATTTTTAAAATACTTATTTTTTTAAAAAAAAATTGAAAAAAAAAAGCGGAAGAAACATACTCCATGAACCATGACTACCAAAATCCCCATTATGCCGATTTTTCAAGGCGACAAGGCAAGGAGGAGTTCTGCTATCAGGCTGCCAAGAGTAGATAAGTGTCTGCCAAAGTCTGATGTGATTTTATTAAAAAAAAAAAATTGTAGAAAAATCTCTCTCTCCCTAGTCTTGCTAGATTTTGTTTTTTTTGTTTTTGTTAAATTTTAATAAGTTAATATTTAATTTCTAATGTCTCAAAATTTATTTTTTGATTTAAAACTAAAACCTATGGGTAAAAGGTTAACACTTGTGGGACTGTATTACTTAAACGAGATTTTATCATCATAAATTTAGTGCTAATACTTCAAATTTAGTATTAATACCTCAAATTTGATTTTTCCTTTAATATCTCTCTTCTCCAATTAAAAATAAAAAATTCATTTTTTTTTTTAAAAAAAGGTCATGTCGGACGCTTGAGGCAGCCGAAAATCTCAACTCGGCAAGGAGAAAGGGGATCGGGATCCCCGGCAATGCATGGGGAATTGCCCATAAAAATGGCTGAAATCCTAGCCATTGAATTTCATCAAATGGCCTCTAGTTTGCCACATGTTCATTTAATTAAAAAAGGGAAATCATATCTAAAGTCCTTAGGTAAACGTGCTTTTATTAAAAACTCTCTGGGTATTTTTTTTTTGAAAATTTAGTCACTGAGTCACTCGAAACTACTAGAAAACTCTCTACCATCAATTTTTGTTAACGTTCGTTAGTCTACTCAAAACTCACCGTTTTATCTGATTAAAATATTTTTTTTTATTAATTTAATTTTA
>NC_081541.1:6487707-6490711 GCF_901000735.1 Corylus avellana
GTATCTCTCCTATAAAAGGGAAAAGAAATTAGAAGTATTTAACTATCCTATGCGGCTCCCCGAGAAGACCAAATCGTTTGTTTAACCTATTTTTTACTTTTTGTATACATTCCTGTATTATTTTAATTCGTTTTGGATCTATTAAGCTCACATCTTTTTCGATTTTATGATTGTCCAATCTCTTTTCTTTCAATCTAAGAGTAGGAAAGATTATCTCTTGAAAACATTTTCCTTATTCCACTAAAAAACATAGCATGTTTTCAGTTTTCAATACCTTTTGTATTTTCCTTTTAGCTCTAATATCAATAAAATAGAAGTCTTTTAAGTGATTTTTTATTTCAGCCATTGGAAAAATAAATAAATAAATCACCTAAAATATATTATATGAATCAATAAAAAATTGATAAATAGATGTAAAAAGTTTCATTCATCTATCGATTAAAATGCTAATAATAATATTGGAGAGAAAAATAAAAGCTTTTAAAAGATCTTTTACAAAATAAAATTGTAACAGAACCACCTCGAATCTACCCTTAAGTGGTCGTCAAGAGCCGTACCTGAACTACAAGCCATCATTTTCCACTTGTCCCTTGGGCTTGGGAGTATACCTTGAAATGATCAATTTCCTTCGCTCTTCTCCACACCCATTGTTCGTAGTGCGCCTTAAAAGGATCGAATTAATGTCGCTATTTTCCACTTTCAAGAAAAAATTATCTTATACAGATATTATTATGGTGAAATTTCAAAAAATAATATTTTGAAAAGACCCTTTTAAATTTAAAAAAAATTTAATTTCACTTCTCAAATTTTGAATTTGATGCAATTTACTCACTCTGTCAATTTTTGCTATTAAACTCTAACGAAACTCTTAAAAATACTAAATTACCTTTCAATTTTTCATTTTCTTTAAATGAAAAAAATGTATAAAAAAAATGGTTCCTTGAGTCACCTTGTGATTTTTTTTCTTTTTAATAATAACTTTACTTTTTTTTATTTGAAATTTTATAAAAAAAAAGTCAAGGTTATAATGATCAATTTATCACCTTTAATGTTTAAAAACTGACAAAAAGAATTCATTGCATCAAATTAAAAGTTCAGATGATCAAATTGTAAATTTTTGGAAAGTCAAATTTATCCTATTATTGAATTTAACGTACATAAATATACAAAGCATCCATGGAAAAATTAGTCAGAAAGTTGTTTTGCATGTACTAGTACCACCACTTAAATAAACCACTTCGAGCTCTAGAGCAAGGGCTAATCTTGAAATTAGCATATTTTCTATTTTATTTGAATTAAATAATATTTAATTAATTATAGTAGAATGATATTTTTGTTTCTTAAAAAAAATAAAAAGATAAAAAAATATAATTTCAATATAACTAACGAGAGAGAATTATGTTTCCTGATATGATATGGGGGAGGCTGATGAGTAACGTCGAGTCATTTCCACCGTGTGATCGTTCAGTCAACGATCGTGATAAAGACTTTTATTACTATGGCAGCGAATAAATCAGATGGCTCACTATTGACTAAGCAATTAACCAAATATCTGACAAGATAACTTGTTTAAACTCTGGATATGCTGATCCGCTCTTTTTTTTTTTTTTTTCTTTTTGTCTATTTTTTTTCCTTCGAAGGATTTGGACCATCTGATGATCTGTTCATTTTTAGTTGATGATTGACAAGGAGCCAGACACCAAACCTGCACGATATCAATGTCATTAATTGTTGGTTCTTTCGACGAGTTTCAATGCAAATTATGGTACTTACTGTAATACACCTTAAAAGAATCAATTTGCTGTTGCTATTGTCCACTCGATCGGAAAAATGTTACATTATTCTTATTTTATTATCTATTAAACTAAATGTCGTTTTAAACTTTAGATCAAAAAAATATTTATCCTAAATTATTAGAATGTTGTCAATTAACCACAACTAAAGTTTGGAAAAAATATTATATCATTAGAATTGAGTAGTAATTTGAGCTTTTTTCTAGGTTGCTTATAGCTCTTCAATGCATGTGAAGATGCCCTCAACCTCCGGTATCGATGATTCGATGGCTCTTTTATGGAGGCTGCTCTCTTGGAATGTGTTGTGGCGGATTCGGATTCCTCCCATATTTAAGAAAAATGAGTTTTTCATTTTCTTAATCTTAATCGTGAGATGAATCGAAGGGTCTAAGATAACTCAATATCAAAACCTAAAAACAAACACAATCTATCAAATTTGAATTAAAAAATTAATTAATTAATTATTTTTTTTGTTGGAGGAGAAGCCCCCAGAGGGGCGGCTTGCCCTAGGGCTGTTAAGTGAGTGAAGCGTCTCGCGAGCAAGCTCGGGCTCGGTTCGCATAAGCTCGGCTCGTGCTCGACTCGAATATTAAATGAAGCGCTTCGTGAACACAAATCCTGGCTCGAATATTAAACGAAGCAAGCTCGGCTTGACTAGACTAAGCTCGTGAGCTTGGCTCGTATAAGGCTCGCCTCGTATATTTTTTATCAAGTAACAAATAACAATATATAATCAACATTACTCATTTACTCAATAATAACAAATATATTATATACCTTTGTTTTTTTAAAAAAAAAAATTATTTATGCATATGTGTGTATATATATTATATATATAATATATGTATATATTAATATAAAAACATATAAGAAATATATATATTATCATTAATAACTATTTTTTAAAATTTTAGTTGATTATGTATGGAATTGTGAGATGGAGATTAATATGTTATATTTGTTTAATGTTCTTTAACATTTTAGTTGATTATGTATGGATGATTGTAATGTTGGGATTAATTTGTTATGTTTGTTTAATGTTCTTTAGCATTTTAGTTGATTTTGTTAGTTTTAATTGTAAGGTTGACATTAATCCGTTATATTTGTTAATGTTCTTTAGTTTTTTAAGGTGCAAAATATTCTGTATGGATGATTTTTGTAATCTAATACACTTTAATTACCAAAAAAAAAAAACAAAAAAAAAAAACAAA
>NC_081541.1:6490731-6502334 GCF_901000735.1 Corylus avellana
GAACAGGGTTCCAACCCTGTCGAGCCGAGCTCGAGCAGCAAAGTCGGGCTCGAGCTCGAGCCTGGCCCAAAAATAAATGAGCCGAGCCTGGACAGCCCAAGCTCGCCCAAGCTCGGCTCGTTTACACCCCTAGCTTGCCCTAACCACCCATGGGCCGCTGCCACCCCCATGGGGTAGCTGGGGTGGCCATGCGGCCACTCCCATTAGAATTTTTAAAAACGTAATTTTTAAAATCGCAATCCCAAACAGACCTTACATTAGGCCCAATAACTTTTTCATTATCTTTTTTTTTTTTAAGTCAACTAGATAGAGAAACTAAAAAGATTCGGATCTGTTGGAAAAATTGATAATTAATTGGTTACCAATTTTTCACTAGCCCTTTATGCGAAAGACAAGTTTGGAAAGAAAACACACAAGAACACACACCAATCACACACGTACACAAAGAGTTTACATGGTTTGGCAATATGCCTACGTTTACGGGGCGTGATCCGGTCTCTTTCTTTACAATTAAGAAATATTGAGTACAATGATACAAGCCTGAACTACTCAAGTTTAATATCTCAAACCCAAGCTCATAACCCCTTGTACACTCCACTCAATTGTCTCTCTCAAATACCCAGTAAAGAAAAACTCTCTACACTTTATAAATGTCACAAAGTACTCTCACCAATTTGGATTTTTCGAATAATCTCAACCAAGGATTGCATATCCTTTTATAAAGGCTTAATCACGAAAAAAGAGGAGAAACAATTCTAATCCAATTGCTGCTGGGAAAACAAAACCATCATGAATACAAAGTCTTTTCCATGATGAAGATAAGCATTACAGCCCACATGTTTATTCATACACATTTTCTCCAAAAAATCCAATTCCAAGTTGTTTTTGGACTCCTTTTAAAACTAACATTATCTTCTTATAGATAAATAGGACTTGAGCCCACCAACTTGAATATTGATATTTTTCAGTAATTATCTTCACACTTGTTTACAATTTGAACCATTATCAACAATCTCCACCTTGGCGAAAATTTGGCAACCTCCACCTCAGACCTCAGGTCCGCATCTTGACCGATGCCTATCCCCATGCCCTGGGATGTCGTACAAAACACTGTCTACACCAACAGTAATAATTCTACAAGAATTATCATGCTCCACCATAAAGGGCACATACACTTAGAATTAAACCATTCCAAGAATTTTCATTTTTGGCACATGTCGAAAAAATCTTGTTGAAAAATATGGTGCAACTTCCATGTTTGGTTCCCCCGGAAGTTCATCAGCCATCGACACCCTTTTCCACCACATACCCGACATAAAAAAAATCAAACCAATGTCTCGTATACAAATATGGACCCGCTAATAGAACACATACATTTTCCTGACATTTTTAGTGGTCATGCCAGAGGATATACATGCCCTTATCAAAGAGCGTCATTATAATCATCTCTCACTACAGCGAGAGAAACACTATTAGCGTTTTTGGAGCAATCTGCTGAACCTGCTCCTCTCAACGTTTTGTGTAGCCCAGATTAGATGTCCTTGACTTGTATTTGCCACAAGCCAAAGTTCATTCTTCTGTCGAACCTTTCAATCCCAAACTTCAAGGACTGCATTTCTTCTTAACGAGTAGAAATCCGCAACCAAGCTCTGATACCAATTGTTGAAAAAATTGATAATTAATTGGTTACCAATTTCCCACCAGCCCTTTATGCGAAAGACAAGTTTGGAAAGAAAACACATGAGAACACACATCAATCACACACGTACACAAAAAATTTACGTGGTTCGGCAATATGCCTACGTCAACGGGGCGTGATCCGGTCTCCTTCTTTACTATTGAGAAATATTGAGTACAATGGTACAAGCCTGAACCACTCAAGTTTAATATCCCAAACCCAAGCCCTTAACCCCTTGTACACCCCACTCAACTGTCCCTCTCAAATATCCAGTAAAGAAAAACTCTCTACACTTTGTAAATGACACAAAGTGCTCTCACCAATTTAGATTTTCTAAATAATCTCAACCAAGGACTATATGTCCTTTTATAGAGGCTTAATCACGAAAAAAGAGGAGAAACAATTCTAATCCAATTGCTGTTGGGAAAATGAAACCATCATGAATACAAAGTCTTTTCCATGATGAAGATAAGCATTGCAGCCCACATGTTTATCCACACATGTTTTCTCCAAAAAAATCTAATTCCAAGTTGTTCTTGGACTCCTTTTAAAACTAACATTATCTTCTTATAGATAAATAGAACTTAAGCCCACTCATTTATTGAGAGATAAATCGATTATGAAGTTTTTTTATCAAGAGTACATTAATATACATAATTGAACACAACTCTAGCCCAAAAGCCTAAGCTAATGGGTTAAGGTCCACTTAGGTATATTAAGCACTCTTTTCTTTTATATTTTCTCAATGTGGGACACAACACTCATAACAATCTCCCCCTCACTTGTGAATCTCTTCACATTGACCCAACTTCCCATCGTTTGTAAGTTTTTTTACATTTTCAATAGTGTCTTGCATTAAGAGTTGTGGATGCAGACACAACTATAAACCCGAGTTGTGGGTGGAGACACAACTCTAAACCCGACGCATCCAGACACTCGTCCCAGGAAGGTAACCATGGCTCTGATGCCATTTGTTGGGAGATAAAGCGATTATGAATTTTTTAACCAAGAGTACATTAATATACATAATTGAACACAACGCTAGCCCAAAAGCCTAAGCTAATGAGTTAAGGTCCACTTAGGTATATTAAACACTCTTTTTTTTTTATATCTTCTCAATGTGGGACACAACACTCACAAGTGCACTCGCAACAGGATCCTCTCCAGTCAAGTTCATGGCTAAGACTTTTTCTCAAAAATCCTAAAGTCACAAATGGAACACGTGTCAATCTAATAATAATATATATATATATAAGATTTTTTTTAAAAAATAAATAAATAATAGGGTGGCTGGTCACCCCATCTTAGCCATAGGGGGTGGTCGAAGCCACTCTCAGGTCCAACGGGAGTGGCCGAGCTACCCCCAAGGCTCTTGGGGGTGGTTTGGCCACCTTCAACTTACCAAAAGGGGTGGCCAAACCACCCCTATAGGCCATGGCCCACCCCTGGCTGGCCATTAGGTGTGGCTCAAGCCACCCCCTAGCTAAAATGGGGTGGCCAACCACTCATTGTTTTTTTTATGAATTTGTTTATTTTTAAAATTTTAAATAATATCTTATTTTATTTTTTATTAGTGGGATACATGTTTTATTTGTGACCCTAAGATTTATTTTTAAAAATCTTAACTATAAACTAGATAATTCCCAACTCATTTTAGACCAAAAAGGATCCGCAAGTGAATTTGCAAATCGTGTATTGATATTAAATTTTGCCTTGAGTTGGTAATGTATTGATATTGAATTTCGTGTTCACTGAATATTAAAAAACTTAATGAATTGAGAAAAGGTAAATCTCCTCCGATACATATAGTATCTCTCCAATAAAAAGGAAAATAAATTAGAAGTATTTAATTAACTAGCCTGTTTTCTGTTTTCAAAAACTTTTGTATGCCCTTATAAGTGATTAAAAAAAATTCACTGAAAGAGTTGCATTGATTTATCAATTAAAGAGCTAATAATAATAATAATATTTAAAAGAAAAAAAGCCTTTAAATTGATCTTTAATGCATGTAAAAGCTGCTCTCAACCGCTGGTATTGATGGTTCTTTTATGGAGGCTGCTCTGCCAGCATGCGTGTATTGCTTAGAAAAATAAAAACTAAAAGAACTAATGTCGACAGGTTGGAGGAAAACTCTCTAAAGAAGCATGTAATGCGTAAAAACAAATATTTTTGTTATTTTTGTTTGAAGTTTTGATAATTATAATTCAATAAGTTTTTAAAAAATGATTAACGTACCAAAGAAAAAAATCTGTTAAAAAAATTGAGGGTGTAAGAGCATTCTCAACAGCATTTTTTTATAAATTTAAAAAACAAAATTACTTTCTACTTCTCTATCTAAATGCATTCTTTCCAAAGTAAATGAATATATATATATATATATATATATATATATATATGATCGATCGTCTAATAATGCAAGATATAATATGAAAAAAAAAATATATATATATATATGATCGATCGTTTAATAATGCAAGATATAATATGAAAAAAGAGCACTCTTCTGTTGAAGCAAAAGCCCATCGCTGAATGGGAATTCTCTTAGCATCTCAGGCAATTTGATGACCAGCTTCAGACACTTATAAAGATATCTCATCCACCTCATCATGCACCCGATAATGGGCTACAATGGTGTTCTAGTTTTGCACATAATGTAGTTATCCTGTCAGAAAGACTGCTGTCAAAGTACACAACTACACAGGTGCATATATAAGATGCAAAATGAACAAACTCCAACTGCGTACACATTCTAATCTTAATGAACAAATGAACAAAATTCGTTTACTTTTATCAAAAATTAAACCCTTTAAGGTACCTAAGTGGACTATTTTTTTATTTTTTTATTTTTTATTTTTATTTAAAAAAAAAAAGAAGGTTCAAAACTCTTTCTTGGCGGTGATGATTCTCCTCTCATAACTTTTTACAGCACACTCATAAATGTCATTGCTGTTGTTTTGATAAGTTCCAATGCAATTACCATTTATCACCTTAAAAGATTCAATTTACCATCGGTATTTTCCCACTTTCACTGTGAATCATGAGAATGGCTGGTAAGAATAATAAATTACTTCAGCTAAGAATGCCTACTTAAATTCAGCCACTTCGAGCTCTCTAACAGATCCTGAGGGGGAGCAGAGTAACGTCGTCGAGGCATTTCCACCGTGGGATCAAATCAAACAACCATCGTGATCAGACTTTTCTTACTATATATGGCAAGGACTCGCCGGACTAGAGTGGTGCCCAACCGGAGCTATTATCACCGGCCGTCAAGCAGTATGGCGGGTAGGAGACCCTCCCACTTCTTCAAGGTCATACTCCCCTCTACCATTCACGACAAGAAACTGGTAATGCCTTCTCACTCCTTGCTTAGTTGCATGCTTGTTTTCTGTCTTCTCATTTCTTGAATATTACTTTGGTGGTTGCAGAAGATCCCTGTAAAGTTTGTAATGGAATTTGGGGATGATTTGTCTGATGTTGCTACGCTCACTGTGCCCAATGGCCATTCTTGGAAAGTGGGATTGGAGAAACCCAACGGGGAGATTTGGTTCCATGATGGTTGGAAGGAGTTTATGGAATACCATTCTATTCATTATGGCTACTTTTTAGTCTTCAGATATGAAGGAAATTCAAAATTCCATGTTCTTGTATTTGATAATACTGCAACTGAGATTCAGTATCCATGGAGAGAAGATTGTGAATTGGAAGATCCGGTGGACATAATAGACTTAGATGATGCAACAAAATCGAGGCAAGAAATGTCTCACTCGGATGAGTTGTCCGCAAAACATGAAGAAAATATAGAAACGTTTGTTGGAAAAAGATTTTCTGGCGGGTCGTCTTCAGAAGGAAGGGAGAGAGCAATCCAAGCAGGAAGGGAGAGAGCAATCCAAGCAGCCAGAATGTTGAAGCCTACATGTCCTTCGTTCATGGCCATCTCTCGTCATATGCATCGATATAACTTGGTGAGCCTTTCTACAAGATTTGATTGTGGTTTTCAAATTATTGTTTGAATATACATATTTCAATCCTTGTTTGTTGTGTAGTATGTGCCTGCGAAATTTGCTGTCAAGTATCTTAGTGGGCATGCGTTTGTCAAACTTCAAAACTCTGATGGAAAACAATGGGATGCCCGGTGCTATGACCATGATCACCCGAATTCAGCAAAGAATATAGGGAAGGGATGGACTCAGTTTTGCATAGACAATAATTTACAAAGAGGAGATGTGTGTGTCTTGGAGCTCATCAACAAGAACCCTATTGTGCTTAACGTCTCAATATTTCACGTGGCTGACTATTGACAACAAATATCTTAAAACTTAGTTAACTAGTCTTTTTTTTTTTTTTTTGTAACAACTTAGTTAACTAGTCTAAACACTCAGGATCTGGTGCTATGCTTCTTGTCTGATGTTATGTTTTTTTTTGTTTTTCTTCGGAGGCTAATTTTTGTGGTCTTTCAGATCATCAATGTGTTGGACTTGGACAGGTGCCGTCAGACTTTAAATTTTCTCTAAATTTAATTTGAAAAAATTTCCGTTAAATAATTAAGTAATTTTTTTTTTTTTTTTACTTTAACTAAATGGGACTCACAGCCTGAGAGTTCCATCACCAGCGCATAGTATTAACCAAGTTATCTCTACCGTGAATCATGCAGCAACGGTAATGACATCCAAGACACTAAATGGTGGAGTAGATGCCGTGAATCATGATGATAATCTTGAAGAAACGGCAATGACAGCCAAAGAAATATATTGTAGAAAATGAAAGTTTGGCTAAACTTGTCAAAGAAATATCTGGCAGCATATGAAAAAGAAAAACAAGTAGAAAAGGAAGTTAGACAGCAAAGGAAACATGATTTTATATTCTATATTCGTTATTTTTTTTTTGCATTTAATTAACGTACACCTGCAGAAACTTGCGTCGTAAGGAGAGAGAGACAGAGACAGAGAAGTAAAAACCAGGGTGAGTGATGGAAGAGAGTGAAAATTAAATTTAAAAACAAATAAATTTCCCTTTTTTTTTTTTCTTTTTTTTTTGGATATGGAGAGCATGGTTGGGTATGGTTAAATTTAACGTTGAGAGGAAAAGTTGTTTATGAGTTTTGTTAAAATTTTAGATAAAAGCAAAAAATAAAGAGCTGAAAGTAAACAACACTCTAAACTTTGTGTGGTTCAAATTCAATTATAAAAGCAAAATTGAGAATTAATTTAATCCCCCAAACTTCAAGTCCCATAATGACTCATAGCAACTTAGCAAGTCACAACACATATCGGCCCATGGATGGGTTTATTACGGCAAAAGTGGTTAATTACGGTTATTCAGTTTTTATATATATATAATTTAAAGATAATAACATTTGAGTAGTGTTTAAAGCAAAACATGCGGAAAAAAGTCTAAAAGATGCTCAAAACTCTAAAAATTACTCAAAAGGTTCATTACTTGAAAAGCGGTAAGTGGTTACTAACATGCTTTCAATTACCATATAACTAACCGGCTTAGTGTTTGCGGTTACTTAAAAATGATAACCACTTAAAGAAGTCGAGGTTACTTAAACATGATAACTACTTACAGTAATTGCGGTTGAGAGGGAATAATCGCAAATGTTTGTATATCCGGGGGCAATGAGTATAAAATTGTTACCAAACTTTTGAAAACAAAAGGGAAAATTACAGTTTACCCCCTCAAAGTTGACAGCGTTTTTCAATTCGAATATCAAGGTTTCAATTTTGGCAATCCACCCCCCAAAGTTTCAAATTTTTGCAATTTGACCAATTGTATCCAAAACTTCTCATATTGCCTATAATTTTTATTTTTTTTTATTTTTTATAAAAAAAAATTAGGGTGGCCGTAGCCAACCCTTTGGCCATCTAGCCATTTTTGTTTTTTTTTTTCCATAAAAAATTAAAAAATAAAATAAAAATCAGGGGCAATATGAGAATTTTAGGATAATATTGGTCGAATTGAAAAATATTGGAACTTTGTGGGGGTAGATTGCAAAAATTGAAACTTTGGTGTTTGAATTGAAAATTGGTATCAACTTTGGGGTGTAAATTGTAATTTTCCCAAAAAAAAAAAAAAAAAGAACAAACTTTAACTTTAACCCCTAAAATTGCCAAGCCTTTTGCAATGTGTTCTCAAAGTTTGAAATTTTGCAATATGGATATCTAATATATCATCCACTTTAAATCATCGATGTTATGATTTTTTATTAAATCATAATGGAATAAGTAAAAATATCAAAATATTACGTTTATATAATAATAATAATAATAATAATAATAATAAAAGAAAAAAGAAAAGAGAAAATGTTTATTTTTTATTTTTTCATTTTCCCAATTAAAGTCATGTTTGTATTTTTATAAATTTTACATGGTATAAGAAACAAACATTTCAATTGTTAGTGGTCGGAGCTAGTTAACGGAAAATTATAACAATAGGATAATTGAAAGGAATTGATACATCGTACACTCATATTGCAAGTTTTTAAACAGAGGGAAATATGGCAAAAAGTGTGATGGTAAAGAATCTTTTATCGGTATGACATTTTGTTCGTGGATTGTTTAGTCCATTGAAAAATGATTAGCTACCACTGGGAATAGAAGAAGTATGAAATAGATTAACTATTTTTATTCATTCTGTTTAATTGTAACACTGGAATATACTAATTAATTATATTCATTCGTTTGGTACAATGCAATATATTAGCGAATAGAATCGTATTGTGATAAAATTTCTTAAAATACCCTTATAATACAAATACAATTTATATTAGTAAAGACTTTTTTTTTTTTTTTTGAAACATAAACAACTATATATATATATATATATATATATATATATATATATATATATATATATATATATATATATACACATATATATCAGAGAAGAGAGAACCAGTGAATCAGAGAAAAAAAAATCCGTTTTAGTTTAAACTATGCAGAAACAGAGAATCAAACATATAGATGGAGAAAAATAAAATAAAAAAATAAAAAATCCAAGAAACATAATATATTATAATTTAGTTTTTGTAAAAAAAAAAAAAAAAAACATATAGACTGTGCAGAAACGGTAAGATCTAACTGTATATATATATACCCGTTTTAGTTTTATAATTCAGTGAATCAGACAAAATTCATGATTCAGAGAAAATATATATATATATATATATATATATATAGATGGACCCATATTGGTACAGTGAATCATAATAAAAAAACATATTGATACATATAAACTATGCATAAATGGTACAAAGAATCAAAAGAAATAACAAAACATAATGAACAAAAAAAATAAAAAATAAAAATTGAGAAACAGTACAAAGAATAAAAAAAATCTGTTTGCACTTACAGAAAAACTGTACCAAAAGAATCAGAGAAAAAAGAGAATGAAATATAGAGACGCAAAAACGAGAAACGGTGAGATAGAAAAAGAAAGAGAGAACGAAATATCCAATAAATAGAAAAGAGAGATTGAAGAGAAGAGAGGGGGAGAGAGACACATTGCGCAGAGAAGAGAGATCATGGGTGTGAGAAGGGTGGAGGGTTTTGTGACAATTTACACGATAATTTTAATCCTACAGTAAATGATTAGCTAAGCCACTCATTTTTTAGTGGCTTAGTTAACCCTGTGTGTATGAGATTAATAGTCTCATGAGAATAGACTATTTTTAGGAATAGATTATTTTCAGAAATAGAGTGTTACCAAACAAAAAACTAGCTATACTTAGTATTAGCTAGTCCGATCCAATTGTTTATTCCGAAGCCTAAATCTCACATCCATAATGGATTAGAATCCAAATCTTATTTAAAGCTAAATTGCAAAATCATTAATATTTTTTAGGGAAAAACATAAATATTCCCTCAAACTTCTTATTGTAAATCATTAATATTTCAACAATTCATTGTTGAAAAGAATATTAACAATGCTAATATTGTAATAAGATGGTAATTTGAGGGATGTTGATGTATTTTTCATATTTTTAAATTGTTTTGAGCATTGATATTTTTTTAATTTATTTCATTACACAATAAATTAAAATAATTATATATTATGTTTGGTGATAATGCAGTTGAGTTGGACGTCTGTAAAAACTAAAAAGGAGTTGAAACTTGAAAGAATCAATTTATTGTCGACTTGTCCATGTGGACCATCTGTCAAGATTGCCAAGGAGTCAACTCAGTCAAGGACCAATGCAATTACTGACTTACTGTCATACACCTTAAAAGATTCAATTTGTTGTCGCTATTCAGGATATCATGAATTTCTGTCAGTGAGAAATTCTTAATTCTCTTATAAGATAATGGAGTAATTAATTAATTATAAATTATCACGTTAATTTATAAGAAAATTTAATAAAAACTATACAACAAGCATTTTCTAATTTATATATATAGAAAGCACTACATCTTCTCATAAAATCGGTGGGTGTGAAAGTTGCGTTGCATTTAGCCATTTACCACCAGTTAAATTAGCCACTGCGAGCTCTCGAACACGGTTGATCCTGAGGGGAGCAGAGTTGCTTCGAGGCATTTCCACCGTGGGATCAATCAACAATCGTCATAACACTTTTCTGACTTACTATGGCAGCTAAGAAATCAAGAACTCGCCGGACTAGAGTGGTGCCCGACCGGAGCTATGACCACCGGCCGTCAAGTTCTATGGCGGGTAGGAGACCCTCGCACTTCTTCAAGGTCATACTCCCCTCTACCATTCGCGACAGGAAACTGGTAATGCCTTCTCTCTACGTTGCTTGCTTGTTTGTTTGTCTGTTTTTCATTTCTTGAATATTCTAGTGCTGTTGCTTGCAGTTGCAGTAAATTAGCGATGGATTTGCTTAGTTCTTGTGTGTTTGAAGAAGAACCCATACACTGCATGTCACGAATTTGGTTTCGATTTTTTTTTCCTCAATTGATTTATAGAATTTTGATGGTGATTTTGGGCTGGATCCGCAGGGGGACTTGATCTCTCTGGGTCTTAATTGCATTGCTTATATATCTATAAACATTGTTGAAACAGATGATTGTTTCGTGATCAGACCTTTTGTTGTTTCATTTGTTTTTTTTTTTTTTTTTCGCTGTTCTGGGTTTATTTTAACATTGTTTAAGTATGTTTTTCCGAGTTGTCTAAGTATGAAACCAAAATTATGAAACCTTGAAACGAGTTGTCTAAGTATGTTTTTCCATTGTTTCATTTTAATGGAATTGCCTTGCCATTAGATATGCTTAGGTAGCTTTTACTTGGCCAAAAAATTCATAACAAGGGGAGAAACCAGAAGGCAGATCAACCTTTAAAAAGTTCAATTGAAGTTTCTGGATTGTGCAGCACTTCACCAAGGCTCACTTATTTTACATTTGTAATGATTAGAAACCATATATTTTTCCGCATCACGTGTTTCCTTGATTTCATTTCACATTGTAATTAAGACAATATAACTTGCTTTGGTGGCTGCAGAGGATCCCTGTAAAGTTTGTAATGGAATTTGGGGATGAACTGTCTGCTGTGGCTACACTCACCGATCACTATGGTAATTTTTGGCAAGTGGGATTGGAGAAAGCCAACAACGGGATTTGGTTTGATGATGGTTGGCAGGATTTTATGGAATACCATTCTATTCATTATGGCTACTTTGTAGTCTTCAGATATGAAGGGAATTCAAAATTCCATGTTCTTGTATTTGATAACACTGCAACTGAAATTCCATCTACATGGAGCAAGGATGGTGAATTGGAAGATCCGGTGGACGTAATGGAATCAGATGATGCAAAAAAATCAAGGCATGACAAGTTGACACAAGAAAATGAAATGTCTGACCCAGATAAGCTGTCTGCAAAACATGAAGTAGATAGAGGAAGATACAGTAGGGAAAGATTTTCTGGCACATCTTCAAAAGGAAGAGTCTTGATGCCCACAAGAAGAGAGAGAG
>NC_081541.1:6502434-6506878 GCF_901000735.1 Corylus avellana
AAAGTTGTAAAGTTGGCATTTTTATTTCTTAAATCTTATTCTAGTAAAAACCCAATAATTCTACTCAACAAAAGGAGCATAAAACTCAATAACTCAGTAGTGATCATCCAACACAACAGCATCTGAGCCTGTCATTCTAGGATGTATGCAACCGGTTTTAGGAAACCAAAACCCACAATCAATGTATGCCAAGTAAAATAATTATTCTGACATATTTATCTCATAAATAATAATTAGTGATTGGGTTTGGGTGCAAAATGTTTTGGAACTTTCTAAGAATTTATGGTTGAAGACTTGAAGTGAGCATAATGGTTGAAGACATGAGGGTGGCTTCGACCGGTCTTGGGTGACTGAAGCCAGCCCTAGGCCTAAAGGGGGTGGTCCAGCCACCCTCAAGGGCCAAGCAAATTTTTATTTTTTTTTAGATTTATTAGGGTGGCGGACCACTAAAGAACTCAATAAAGTGTGGACCTAAGGGCGTAGGTGGCTTTGCTAGTAGAAAGGGGAGGGGGGGGTGTCGCCACCCTCAAAGGGAATAAACATTTTTTTTTTTTTCTTTTTTGGCCCACTTGAGGGGTGGCTTCATCCCAGGTAAAACAAAATTTTAGGTAGAAGCAAAAGGAGAAAATGAACATAAAGAATTTCCACCGGGTGGTTGGGAGTTAGGCATCATGTGAAGTAGTGAATACCCAGCTAACACATTGTGCTCATTAACTTTATTTGTCTACAATACAAATGTCATTACTTATAGGGAATATGATCCTCTTTAGTCCATTATAGACTGGAGAATATCCAGTTTAATTATGGTTAGGATTTCTTCTTAGAAATCCTATGGCCACAAATGGGACATACATCCCACTAATAAAAATAATAATAATATATTATTTTAAATTTTAAAAAAAAATTAGAAAAAAAAAGGTGGCGGCCGCCATGAGTTGTTAGGCCACCCCTGACCTTTGAACCACCCACAACCAGTAGGCCATTGGGGTGGCTCGACTAAAATGGGGTGGTGGCCACCTTTATGATGACGACCCTTTTAATTTAAAATAATATTTTATTACTGTGTACGTGAATATGTCATTGTGTATAAAATTTTGAGGAAGAAATCTACAGCGTAGACTTATTCTGGGTCCAGTTATCAGGTAGGAGATGATCCTATTTCTGTTTATAAGGTAATGTATGGTAATCAAATCACTACAATCCCAATATATGATTATAATCAACCTATAAATAGATAATATTTAATATCAACCTAATTATGGTTTTGGGGTTTTTAAATACTCGGGTTATAACTGGTATAACCGGGTATATATATATATATATATATATATATTCAAATTTAATATATTTATTACTATTTTTTTACTCTAGGGTTCACAAAAAATATAGTATATATTTTTTTCTTTACGTTTGTTGTTGTTGTAAGGAGGTATCTATTTTGGTTGTTGGTTTGTTTTACATACTTGCTTTTATTGTTTTCTTCGAGTTTGTTTTTGACATGATAATATTTACTATTTAGTGTTTAATCTGATAAGAATGAGATTTGTAGTTGAATCGGTTGATATATCATATATGTAGTTAGTGTAGTTGTAGTTTAATCTCATGTATTATGTAAGCTTTTAAAATGAAATTTTATGGCATTTTTAGGGTTTTTTTTTTTTTTTTAAAATGGGCACAAAATAGTTAAATTAAGTCTAAAAATTAGGCCAAATACCTAAAATGCAAAAAAAAAAAAAAAAAAAAAAGAGGTTAACCAATCAGAATAATTGGGTACGGACGGATTATTATATAACCAATTAACCGAGTGCCCAATAACCAATAACATTTCACCCGTAGTTTTTACCCAACAACTTACGGCATACTCCAAACAGTTTGACAAAAAAAACATTTCGGTCAATTTTTTTTGACTTGTCTTTTTTTTTTTTTTTTTTTTAAACCCAGAACAGACTTCTCTCACTCTCCGTGTATATTTGCTACGAGTTCTCTCGAGTCTCTCCATAGCTCGTTTTGTTGGTAACCCATTGAACTTCTGTACTAGTTATTATAATTACAAAAAATGCCCACGTCTTTTTCAATATTTTATACGTGAATATTACTTTCGTTTTGATATTTAAAGGGTTTAAAATGAGAATTCAGGTATAGGAGTGCTACACATCATAAATTTTTTTTTAAAAAAATTAGTTCTCAAATAATGTATCATCATCTCATGAGATTTATTATTTTAGGAAGTATGACACAAACTCATGAGATAGTGACACATCTAAGGCCTTGTTTGGTAAACATCATTCTCTTTTCAATTCACTGTGTATGATTGGTGAGAGAAAAAAATGAGTGTAATAATTAGTATAGAAATGTGAAAAACTAGTATTTAAAAGTGGAAAAATTTTGTTTTGTAGTGATTTTTTTATTTAAATAATAGTAAAAAATAAATGCTGTGATATAAGAGCATTCACAATGGAGGAGCCAAATTTTTATGCAAAATAGCTCCTCAAAACTCACTTTTATCTAGTTTAGCTAATGAATTTTTAAATGTCTATATATCCGATTAGCTATATTTTTATCTATATCATTTAAATATTATTAAGAGAGAAATTTTGGATAAAAAGAACATGTGAGAGAAAAAATGAGAAAAGTTATGGGAAAAAGAGAACATGCAGAGGAAAAAGTATGAAAAGATTTGTGAAAAAGAGAAAACAGGTGAAATAAACAATAAAAAATAAAATGGCTCAATTGAAAAGTGCTGCTACATTTAGTTTTTTTTTTTTTTTTAGCTCTTTTAATCAAATATCTATTTTACATTTTGTTTTGGCTAATCCAATGTAAGAGGTTTTTTAAATATTTGAAAAATTATTTTAGATAAAAGTAACATTTAGCTCTTTCAATAGGAATGCTCTAAAAAGTGAAAATATTTTGATGTTGATTTTTTTGAAAAATAAGATGAATAGTGTGGTGGTGTTTGGTGTTGTTCGCCAAACACCACCTTAAGAACCAACTTTTAAAAATAAAATTTGAAATTTGTAGTATTTTTATTTTAAGTAAGATATCTTTTGATCAGTACTAGACAAGTAAGCAGCTTGCATGTGCAGGGCTTCCAGGAAATGTAATAGCAGGTAGGAGTAACTCCTTGAAAGATCTTCCATACTAAAATACAATAAAGATCTAGAGTCGAGCCATAAAACAAAGCCAAAAAAATATCCCACTAATCATCTGTGACGGGCTCCACCGGAACTCCCTGAGTAACGGAATCATCTGTGACGGGCTCCACCTGAACTACCTGAGTAACATAATCATCGCAGTTGATCTGATCCAGAATGAGCACCAATCCCATGGCAAAAGCCCCATCAAAGCCAGGCTTGATGCAAAGAGAGAAAGCGTCCTTCCCAAGCACCACGTGGGTGGAAGCATCCACTTTGCGTCGGATCTCACCCACTAATTCCATTTCCGCATTGAAGATCGTGCAACAGCGTCGAGAAAAGTTGCCCTCGATCTGGTACTCCTCACAAGGCTCTGGGTCCCTAAACACCTCCACGCTCAAGGTCGACCGTCCGATCATTGAGGATCTCCGCACGCTGAAGATCGGTTTCTGGTGACTGTCTCTCTCCCCTATAAAGCCCTCCCACCGCTGATGCAGACTCGTCATCTGTTTCACAAATCAAAGTATTTTTGAGTTAACTCACCGAGTCGGTCGGAATCGCTCAAAATTTTCACGTCGACAGTTTTAGTTTCCGTACTTGTTCAACGTATTTCACAATATAATTAGTAATTACTACTCCCTCTTTCAAAAAGTAATTACTACTCCCCGAGTCCGAGTTGTCTCGGCCATGAGGAAACAAGAAAATCAAAGACGGCCCATTTCTGTGCATGAATTTTAGCAAAAGAGGATTCAAATCTTTACCCATTAATGCAAATCAGAAACCGAGCCAACCCTTTTCTGGAAGTTAATAAATTTTCCTAATTTTTAACAACTGTCTCGACTCACTGAGTCGAATCTCGTTCGTAAAGAAAAAAGCTATATCACCTTTCGGCGGACAGTGAGGAGGCACCTTCCGTTCCCGTCCATGAGAACGATTTCGCCGCTGTCAAGGGCTTCGGGCCCGGGCCCGTACGAGTCGACCCGTAAGACCAAGTCGCCCTTGCAATCATAGACGGTGAAGCCATCATCGGCGAAGAAAAGAGAGGTCTTTAGGACGGTGAGATGAGTTTCTTCTTGGAATACGAACCCAGCTTCCACAACGAACCCTTCTTTCATCTCTTTGGTTAATTGGTTTCCTTAAGATTCCCGAGCACTTTGATGCACAACACAACAATGGAAGAGTCTGTCTGTTAATTTATACGTGTTTGGGCCTTAATTGAGGTTGTTGTATACTGGAGCGTTGATCCTTAAATAAGTGCAGTCGTGCCATGAAGAACAACAAATTTTAATTATAAAGCTTTATTATCGTTA
>NC_081541.1:6506978-6508629 GCF_901000735.1 Corylus avellana
TATTGATCGCTAACCGACCTAGTGTTTGCGGTTACTTAAAAATGATAACCGCTTAAAGCAGTTGCAGTTAAGAGAGAATAATCGTTTGCACACCCCTAATTGTGGGGGCGATGAGTATAAAATTGTTACCAAACTTTTGAAAGCAAAATAGAAAACTTCAACTTTAACCCCCAAAATTGCCAAGCTTTTTGCAATGTGTTCTCAAAGTTTGAAATTTTGCAATATAGATATCTAATATATCATCCCCTTTAAATCATCGATGTTATGATTTTTCGTTAAATTATAATAGAATGAGTAAAAATATCAAAACATTACATTTATAAAATAAATAAATAAAAAAAGAAGAGAATTTTTTTTTTTTGTTTTTTCATTTTTTAAATTTTTTTCAAATTTTCATTTTCTCAATTAAAGTTATATTTGTATTTTTATAAATTTTACATGATAAAAGAAACATTTCAATTGTTGGTTGGAGTTAACGAAAAATTATAACAATAGGATAATTGAAAGGAATTGATACATCGTACACTTATATTGCAAGTTTTTAAACGGAAGGCAATATGGCAAAAAGTGTGATGGTTTTATCAAAAAAAAAAAAAAAAGTGTGATGGTAAAGAATCTCTTATCGGTATAAATAGAATCCAAATCTTATTTAAAGCTAAATTGCAAAATCATTAATATTTTTTTAGGGAAAAACATACATATTCCCTCAAACTATTATCTTATTGTCAATGTCCTCTTCAAATTGCTAATTGTGTTAATGTTCTTCCTAAACTTTCAAAACAATGTGAATGTCCATTTTATTGACAAAATACCCTTCATAAATTTTGTTTGTTAAAAAAATTTACTTATAATAACAAACTAATTTTTTTTTTTTTTTGACATGTTCGCACAAGAGGGGAAGAGAGATTTGAACTAGTGATCTCCACTTTATTAGGCGTGATCTCAGCCGATTGAGCTACCTCTTGAAGATAAAATTAACATTGATTTAGTAGTTTAAGTAGGATATTAACACAATTCATAGTTGAAATGAAAATTTGTTACAGTAAGATGGTAATTTAAGGGATGTACGTGTATTTTTTTTTTAAAAAAAAATTATTTGGAGCATTGATATTTTTTTAATTTATTTCACTACACAACAAATTAAAATAATTATATATTTTGTTTGGCGTTGTTGCAGTTGGACGTCTGTTAAAAGGAGTTGAAAGAATCAAATTATTGTCGACTTGTCCATGTGGACCATCTGTCAAGATTGCCAAGGAGTCAAGGACGAGGAATGCTTCTATGCATTCTCCAGACCATCTCCAGACCATCTCTCCTCTTAAATTTTTTTTTTTTATTTTTTTATTTTGAAAATATCAAGATGCAATTGGAAGAGATGGTGGGGAGATGGTATTGAGAATGAAAGAAGAATATCTCAGTCAAGGACCACCGGTGGGTGTCCTTGTGGGCCATCTGTCATTAACTATAAATTACCACATTAATTTATAAGAAAATTTAATAAAAACTACACAACAAGCATTTTCTAATTTATATATTCGGTGGGTGTGAAAGTTGCGTTGCATTTAGCCATTTACCGCCGGTTAAATTAGCCACTGCGAGCTCTCGAACACGGTTGATCCTGAGGGGAGCAGAGTTGCTTCGAGGCATTTCC
>NC_081541.1:6508729-6548085 GCF_901000735.1 Corylus avellana
TAAAAAGAAAATATAAAATAAATTAATAGAAAAATAAAAAATTATAAAAAAAGTATGGGGTGACTGGCCACCCCATTTGAGACATGTTTCTGCCACCCCCAATGGCCAGTTGGGGGTGGCCGAATCCACCGCCAAGGACCGGCCACCCCCATGGCCCTAAGGGATGGTTCCCTAGGGCGAAACCCAATTTCTTTTTCTTTTTTTTTTTTTGGGTTGGCCCTAGGGGGTGGCTCTTAAGGATCTGTTGGGGGTGGAACCACCCCCAACCGGCACCTAGGGGTGGCTGAAGCCACCCCCAAGTCTTAGATGAGGTGGCCGGCGACCCCATACATTTTTTTATAATTTTTTATTTTATTTTTTATAATTTTGTTTTATATTTTTAAAAAAAACTTAAATATTATTTTAACATTTTTTTATTAAATAGACATGTGGCAGTATATAGACCATCGGATGAAATTCAATACTTAAGATTTCAGCCATTTTTTATTGGCAATTTCCCATGCATCGCCGGGATCCCAATCCGGAGAAAGGTCCTCTTTTTTGACGCCAGTCAACTTTGTTTCTGTCAAACCCAACCAAAGTCACGTGCAGTGTTAAGCGTGGAAGTGTTTAAAAGCGACGCGACAGTTTCACGTTAGTGGAAGCTTCCCGATGTGAAAGTTGTGTTGCTAATGGCGTGTTAAAAAAAAAAAAAAAAAAAACTATGGCACCCAATAAATCAAAAAGTACTCGCCGGACTGGAGTGGTGCAACCGGAGGTATGAAGAAACTTGTAATTAATGCCTTCTCATTACCTTGCTCAGTATGTTTCTTTGTCTTTTCATTAATTTCTTGAATATACTGGTACAAGGAGATTTGGTTTGTTTTTGCACTTGAAAACGACAAGAAACAGGTATTTCCTTAATTTGATTAATATAACTTATTTTTGGGTGTCTTCGGCAAAAGAGTGAATCGTATCAAATCTAAAGATTTAAAAAATTAATCTTAAATTTTTATTTTTTATATTACATTAATCATTTTTTTATTATTAATTAAATTAAAAAAAATATTATAAAATAATTTTTTATTTTTTTTATTTAAAATATTTTTTTTTCCCACGTCAACCAAATTTTTTACAATTCTACTTTCTTTTTCAAACCCTCGCCAAACACACCGGATACCTGAAAAGTTTGTAATAGAATTTGGGGATGAACTGTCTGATGTTACTACACTCACTGTTCCCAATGGTCATTTTTGGTAAGTGGGATTTGCGAAACCCAAGAAGGAGATTTGGTTTGATGAGATCTCCTCCCATTATTCGGAGAGTTGAAAATTCTTCAATTTTTAATCTCGGCCATTAATTTTTATTCAACAGCTCATACGATGCTATGTGTCTCATGTAAATTTAATAATAAAATATTAATTAATTTTTAAAAGGAAAATAAAAATACTAAAAAATTAAAATCAAATAAAAAAAACTGGGGTGGTGCCAGCCACCCCAGTTGAGTCTAGGGGTGGCTGAAGCCACCCCAGACCGGCCCTTGGGGGTGGTCTGGCTACCTCCCCCAAGGGCCAAAAACATTGAGGGCTATGGGGTGGCTTCCGGTCTGAGGTGGCCGAAGCCACCCCTAGATTAGGGGGTGGCCAATCACCCCAATTTTTTTTATTTGAATTTAATTTTTTATTATTTGAATTGTTTTTTTGAAAAAAATTAATTAATGTTTTATTATTTAATTTAAGTGGAATACGCGTGACATCGTATGAGTTGGATAAAAATAGATGATTAAAATTGAAAATTGAAAAATCTCTGATTCTCCTAATAGTGAGAGGGGATCCTGATCCGATTTGATGATGGTTGGCAGGATTTTATGGAATACCATCATCTATTGACTATGCTACTTTTTAGTCTTCAGATATGAAGGAAATTCAAGCATAACTTGTCTAAACTCATAGGCATGCAGAACCTATGAAGGATCTGGTTTTTGTTTTTGTGTTTGATTTTGTTTAATATTTATGGTTTTGTCCACTAGTGTATGGCTTGTACTCATGGGTTAAAACTTTTCTGAGCTAGTCCATACCTACTACACTGAATGTGTCTCGGTTGTTAACAAACACAGATCCACGGAATCAAGATTTTTCTCTTTCGTGGCGTGCCATATCAGCCACTCCACTGAGAATCGGAGCTGATTTCTGAGGGGAGCAGAGTAGCTTCGAGGCATTTCTACCGTTGGATGACAATACTTTTTTAACTATGGCACCGAAGAAGTCAAGGACTCGCCGGACTAGAGTGTTTCCCAACCGGAGGAATGGCCACCGGCCGCCAAGTTGTATGGCGGGTAGGAGACACTCGCACTTCTTCAAGATCATACTCCCTTCTTCCATTGACGGCAAGAAACTGGTAATGCATGCCTTCTCACTACAACATATGCTTGCTGCTTGTTTCTTTGTCTTTTCATGTCTTGAATATTCTGCTGCTGTTGTTGCATGCAGCATTGTGTTAATGGTAGTATGATTCCATGATGGGTTTCTTGGTTCTTGTTTGTTTTGGCACTTGGAAATAACAAGAAAGAGGTTTAATTCATTTCTAGTTTCAATTTCCGACCCATTTTTGTTTGTTCAACATGGGATATGGAGATATAATTCCGGATAATTATATCGATATAACGAAATTCGAATAATTTAATTTAAAAATAGTGATTAGGTTTTAAAGATTATACCTTAGAAATCGAAGAGGCTCATTGGTGTGCAAAGCTTTTTGGAACTTTCTAAGAAACTTTAATGATTAATCTTGTCTACCATAAATAAAGAGGATGGACAGAAATTAGAATTCTTGCGCTGTCAGTAGGAAGTTCCAACATGTCTACAATTAATTCATAAATTCTAGCCAACAATGTCTTGTCGAAAATGTTGATAGCTCTTCAACGTCATTTGGTACTGAATTTCCTCTGTTGACGAGGTTTCTGCACCTTTAAAGTATGCATTGCCCTGTTTCATTTTACTAGAATTACCTTGCCAATTGATATGTTTAGGCTACAGGGGGTGAGAAACCAAAACCCAAATCAATCTTTAAAAAGTTTAATTGAAGTTGTAGGCTTGTGCTGCAATTATTTTGCGACAGATATTTTTATCTGCATCACACATGTGAAAATATAACTCACCTTGGTGGTTGCAGAGGATCCCTGTAAAGTTTGTAATGGAATTTGGGGATGAACTGTCTGATGTTGCCACACTCACTGTTCCTAATGGTCATCTTTGGCAAGTGGGATTGGAGAAAGGCAACAAGGAGATTTGGTTTGATGATGGCTGGCAGGATTTTATGGAACACCATTCTATTAATTATGGCTACTTTTTAGTCTTCAGATATGAAGGGAATTCAAAGTTCCATGTTCTTGTGTTTGATAATACTGCAACTGAGATTCAGTATCCACGGAGCAAGAATTGCAAATTGGAAGATGAGGTGGACAAGTTGAAGGAAAATGAAATGTCTAACTCAGATAAGCTGTTCCCAAAACATGAAGTAGATGGGGGAACATATGTTAGGGAAAGATTTTCTGGTACATCTTCAAAAGGAAGACTCATGATGTCCAGAGGAAGAGGCAGAGCAATCAAAGCAGCCAGACTGTTGAAGCCTAAAAGTCCTTGGTTCATGGCCATCTTGCGCCCATATCATATACGTGGTACTCTGGTGAGCCTTTGCACATGGTCATTTGATCATGTTTTTCAAATATCACTTTTTTTTTTTTTTTTTTTTCTAATTATTCAAATATCACTTTGAATACGCATACAATTGTTTCAATTCTTGTTTGTTTTGCGCAGTATGTTCCTGTCGGATTTGCTAGCAAGTATCTTAGTGGTCATCCGTTTGTCAAACTTGAGACTTGTGATGGAAAACAATGGCGTGGCCGATGCTGTGAGCATCGTGGTGGTAGCTCAAAGTCAGGAAAAACTGTAGGGTGGGGTCAGTTTTGCAGAGACAATAAGTTAGAAGAAGGAGATGTGTGTGTGTTTGAGCTGATCAAGAGGAAGCCTGTTGTGCTTAAGGTCTCAATATTTCACTCGGTTGACTATGCAGTTAACTAACTTGCACACATAACTTGTCTCTGCTATATTTTGGTTTTTTGTCCACTGCTATGGCTTGTACTGATGGGTTCCTGATGCAAGAACTTTTGTCTAAGTTTCCTGTGCATATATAGAACTCGAACCCTTTAGCTATCTGATAAATCATTTTCATGGTGGATTATGAAGATCGAAATTAGTGTGAAATATTGAAATTCTGTTGCACATTATGTTGTATACGTCATAAAGATATAATTAGTCCAACTGCCACTCAAGCCCAGATGGGTGGGTGGTGATTCATATATTTACATATTAGGTCCAATAAAATTTACTCCATGCCTTTCTCTTGAGTAATAGCAAGGAGGATCTTTCTTTAGGAAATCAGGTCCTAGAGAGGAGCCGGTTCCTTAAAAAGGAAAGACGTTTTTTAAAAAAGTAAAATGGTAATTTTGCCTTTATTTTAAAAATATAACATTAAAACGACGTCATTAAACACCAAAACGGTGTCGTTTTAAATACGAGTTAAGAGATAAGGTTTTATCATATTTATTATTTTTTGAAACACTTTTGACTCAAAACTATTTAAAATAAGCACAAAAAGGTTTAAAACACTTCAAAAAGTTTGAAAGCCCATATTTAAAAAAAAAAAAAACCGTCAGTTACTGGTTTGAATAACTGCTAGTTATTCAATAACCACTAACCGCCTAAGGTGAGCGGTTGCGGTTATTAAAATCTAATAACTGCTTTAGGTGGTTGCAGTTAGCGGTTTTAGCCAATAACCGCTAATCGCAACCACTTATACACCCCTACCTCTCCTTAAATTATGCATATAACAAGCATATTGAATACAAGGTTGATGGGTGGTTTATTTTTTGGGAGGAATGTTATGCTAATATTGTTTTTTTAAAAAAATAAATAAAAAAAATCCTTATCCCACTGGTTTCTGGTTTTTTTTATATATATATATATATATATATATAAGATAAAAAATAAAAAACATCACTAAAAATCGTAGTATTCTTTTATTCTTGCGGGTGCTGTCTATGCAATATTTTAATTTAGAACAAACTCACTTCTCCAGTATTTTTGTCTTTACTTTTTGCTTTTTATCCAAAAAGCCAAAGTGGTGACATTCAACATATAAAAACACAACAAAACAAAACAACAAAACAAAACAAAACAAAACAGTAACGTTGGGCTATGCCATATTCTCACTCACTCTGTCTCATTCCACCCAAACAACTCTCCAATTATACAATGGGCATAAACGACAACTTGTTCTCTCTATATAGTTGTCTCCCTTTGGTTACATTTTTTTAACAATAGTACGCTGCAGTTATATTTAAGCCGGATCTTCATACCCACGAGCATGAGTACTCCAAGACGTCAGCTCATGAACGTCAACACTATTTTCTGAAACCTCTCTTTCACGTCACTCCACTCACTGAACCTCAAGACGTCAGCTGAACCTCCTCACTTTTTCTGAAACCTCTCTTTCACGTCTCTCTCAACACTCCACTCACTGAGAATATGTAACTCAAAGCATTTTGAGTTCCTAATAGAGAGTCAGAACCGATCATCCTGAGGGGAGCAGGATATAGCTTCCAGGCATTTCTACCGCATGATCAATATTCAACAATAGAGATATGTCAAGGACTCGCCGGACTAGAGTGGTGCGCAACCGGAGGTCAAGTTCGATGGCGGCTACCAGACCCTCGCACTTCTTCAAGATCATCCTCCCCTCTACCATTCACGACAAGAAACTGGTAATGCCTTCTCAATCTCTTCCTTAATTGCTTGCTTGCTGCTTGTTATTTCTTTGTCTTTTCGTTTCTTTAATATTCTGGCATGCAGTGCATTCATGGTAGTATATATGATACCATGATGGGTTTCTTGGTTCTTATTTGTTTTGGCTATTGGAATTAACAAGAAACATATATTTCATTGCTACTTTCAATTTTCGACCCATTTTTGCATTTTCAAAATGGGATGGAGATAGATGATTTCCTTTATCTAAATTAACTCACATAGTAATTAGGTGCAAATATTAGGGTTGTATATTAGTGGCGTGTTCTAAGTGGTTTTTATTACTTTTTTAAATGGCTTACATAAGAAGTTATTTAAAACATGCCAATACAGCCTGTGAAATAGATGTACATAATAACATTATTCTTTGGACAATGTATTGAGTACTGAGCCCTTAGAATTATTGTGCATCACAAAGTTACATCCAATGCTTCACTGTAGTCGAGCAAAAGTTATGACACCTCAATCTAATGAATGTGTTTAGTAAAGTATAAATGAGTTCGGAATTTTTTTTGTGAGAAAAAAATATAGAAAGTTGTTTGATAATGTAAAAAAATAAAGTTGACTTTTTTTTTTTTTAAAGAGAAAGTGGAGAGCGGTTTCGCAATTAGTATTTGGAGAGCTTCTTTTTAGAGCATCCTAATTGATCTCTTCAAACTTGGATTTTCTTAAATTTAAAATAGAGTAGAGAGCTTATTAAGAGGCCATTTTTGTGAGTGTTTTCAAATTTAGAGAAAAGTTTAATTGGAATGCTCTGAGTTGTCCAAGTATGCATTTCCATGCTTCATTTTGGTAGAATTATCTTGCCAACTGATATGTTCAGGCAATTTTTACTTGGCTAAAAAGTTAAATCCATAACAGGGGAAGAATCCTGAAGAAGCTAGATCAACCTTTAAACAATTAATTGAAGTTATTGGTTTGTGCAGCACTTATTATAAGCCATATATTTATCTGCATCACACGCATGTTTCCTTAACTTCATTACACATATATGGTAATTGTGACAATATAACTGATCCACCTTGGTGGTTGCAGAGGATCCCCGTAAAGTTTGTAATGGAATTTGGGGATGAACTTTCTGATGTTGCTACACTCACTGCTCCCAATGGTCATCTTTGGCAAGTGGGATTGGAGAAAGACAACAGGGAGATTTGGTTTGATGATGGTTGGCAGGAGTTTATGGAATACCATTCTATTGATTATGGCTACTTTTTAGTCTTCAGATATGAAGGAAATTCAAAATTCCATGTTCTTGTGTTTGATAATACTGCAACTGAGATTCAATATCCATGGGGAGAAGATTGTGAATTGGAAGATCCGGTGGACATAATAGACTTGGATGATGCAACAAAATCAAGGCATGAAAATTTGAACGAAAATGAAATGCCTCACTCGGATGAGTTGGTTGGAAAAAGATTTTGTGGTGGGTCGTCTGCAGATGGAAGGGAGAGAGCAATCAAAGCAGCCAAAATGTTGAAGCCTACAAGTCCTTCCTTCATGGCCTTCGTGCGCCCATATCATATAAGTAAACGAGGTTATCATTTGGTGAGCTTTGTACATGATGTGATTATGTTTTTCAAATATCACTTTGACTATATATATATATACACAATTGTTTCAATCCTTGTTTCTTGTGCAGTATGTGCCTCTTGAATTTGCTGGCAAGTATCTTAGGGGGCATCGGTTTGTCAAACTTGAAACTTGTGATGGAAAACAATGGCGTGCCCGGTGCTATGGTAGCCATGGTGGGAATTCAAGATCAGGAAAAACTATAGGGTGGTGTCAGTTTTGCAGAGACAAAGACTTAGAAGAAGGAGATGTGTGTGTGTTTGAGCTGATCAAGAGGAATCCTGTCGAGCTTAAGGTCTCAATATTTCACCTGGCTGACTATGAAGTTAACTAACTTTCACACGCATAACTTGTCTAAACTCATAGTTGGTGGTGTTTGACATGCAGAAGCTTTAAGGCCAAGGGTGTATGGTTTTTGATTTTGTTTTCATATATGCATGGGCTTTTACTAGTATGGCTTGGCTTGTACACAAGATTCCTGATGCTAAAACTTTTCTGTAAGCTTGTCCGTACTACTAATCCAATTAGTTTCTACTACACTTAATATGTCTCTGTTATTATTTAACATATATCCACAGAATCAAGATTTGCTGTATTTTTATATTATTTTTCACCATCAAATCGTATGTTTTCTAGCAAAACATGAGTTTATTATTCTTATTCCTTAATGCATGTTTCCTGGGCATGCAACTCGAACACATAAATCATTTTTGTCATGGATTATTAAGATTCAATGTAATGTCTTTCTATAAATTACTAATTCTATGTGGGCAACTCCCCTTTCTAATATAAAATGAGGATGCTACATCAAAATTAGTGAGAAATATTAAAATTCAGTTGCACGTGTTTATGTGGGCCTCTTGTATGCATCATAAGGTTGCCACTCAAGGTCAGATGGGCAGTGTTTCATGTATTTACGGCAGCGAATAAATCACACGGCTCACTATTGACTAAGCAATTAACCAAATGTCTGACAAAATAACTTGTTTAAACTAGGGATATCCTGATCTGGTCTTTTCTTTTTCCTTCGATGGATCTAGACCATCCGGTGATTTGTTAATTTTTAGTTGACGATTGACAAGGAGCCAGACGTCAAATCAATGCCATTAATTGCTGTTTTTTTTTTGGACAAGTTTCAATGCAAATTATACACCTTAGAAGAATTAATTTAGTGTTGCTATTGTCCACGTTGATCGGAAAAATGTTACATTATTCCTATTTTATTATCTATTAAACTAAATGTCGTTTTAAACTTTAGATCAAAACAAATACTTATCCTAAATTATTAGAATGTTGTCCATTAACCACAACTAAAGTTTGGAAAAAATATTATATCATTAGAGTTGAGTAGTAATTTGAGCTTTTTCCTAAGTTGCTTATAGCTCTTTAATGCATGTAAAGATGCCCTCAACCTCTGGTATCGATGATTCGATGGCTTTTTATGGAGGCTGCTCTCCCAAATGTGTTGTGGGCGGATTCAGATTTCCTCCTATATTTAAGACAAATGAGTTTATTAATCCTAGCCGGTAGCCGTCAGATGAATTTAAGGTTTCAAGATAACCCAATATCAAAAATCCAAAAACAAACACAACCATACTGAATTATACATTAATTCTGAATTAAAAAAATTAATTAATTAATTATTTTTTTGTTGGAGGAGAAGCCACCCCTAGAGGGGCGATTCGCTGCCACCCCCGTCCATCTTGGGGTCGTGCGCGGCCACCCCAATGGGTGGCGCACAACCACCCCTAGGCCATGGAGTGGCTGCGTGGCCATTCCCAGCATAATTTTTTAAATTGTACTTATTGAAACCGCAATCTCAAACAGACCCTTACATTAGGCCCAATAACTTTCTCATTATCTTTTTTTTTTTTAAGTCAACTAGGTAGAGAAACTAAAAGGATCCGGATCATCTCTAGTCCAATTCATGGTTCTTGAATCCTAGGACCATAAATAGGACACGTGTCCACCTAATAAAAAAACTAATAAAATATTATTTAAGATTTAAAACAATAAATAATGGGGTGGCTGGCCACCCCCAAGGCTTTTGTAAGTTGGGGGTGGTTCGGGGACATGGACCACCCTTGGCTAGCCATTGGGCGTGGCTCAAGCTACCCCCTAGCTAAAATGAGGGTGGCCGGTCACTTCCTATGGCCAAGATGGAATGGTCAGCCACCCCTTGTTTTTTTATTAATTTGTTTATTTATTTATTTTTAAAATTTTAAATAATATTTTATTTTATTTTTTATTAGTGGGACACGTGTCTTATTTGTTGCCCCAAGATTTATTTTCAAAAAGTAATGACTCTCCCGTTCATTTTGAACTAGAGAGCAAATCATGTATTGATAGTAGATTTGTAAAAAACCTCCTACATTGGATTAATAAAAAAAATGCAAAATAAATATTTGATTGGAAGAGTAAAAAAAAAAAAAAAAAAGTTAAATGTAGCAATACTGTTCAAGGGAGCCATTTTATTTTTTATTGTTTCTCTCACTTGTTTTATCTTTTTTCCAAAACTTTTCCTACTTTTTTCCTAATAACTTTTCCCAAAACTTTTTCCCAATAAAGAGTAAACAAATAATATATAAATGATATAGATAAAAATAGAGTTAATTGGATGTAGGAGGCCTTTAAAAATTTATTAACTAAGCTAGATAAAGTAAATTTTGAAGAGTTATTTTACATAAAAAATTGGCTTATCCATTGTGAATACTCTTATAAGTTAATTATAGCAATAGAATAGAAGTCTTTTAAGTGATTAAAAAAAAAATCACTTATAATATGTACATCAATCATAAAAAATTAATAAATGAATGTGAAAGAGTTGTGTTGATTTATCAATTAAAGAGCTAATAATTAGGCCTGGGTAATGGTTAAAACGGTCCGGTTTTGGACCTTATCGGTTATTAACCGATAATTTCGGTTAAAACGGTATATGGTTAAACGGTTCGGTTAAATTGGTTAACCGGTTTAGGCATGAACTTTATATTGATTTATTTTGTTAGACAAAAAATGAGTGTTTTTGACTTTTGAGAGTCCAAATACTTCTTGTTGAGCTCAATTCCCCTCCATTTACCCTCGGATTTTCTCAAGAACCAAACAGAACTTCCATCAGAAAGAGTACCTGAGCCGGTGAGAGAGTGAAACAGAACCCACATAACACGCAAATATGAAAGAACAAAAGCAAATTCCCATAAAACATGCACGCTTTCCTTCAGATTCTACTGAGAACCAAACAAAGCTTTACTCAGGAAAATGAGCAAGCTAGTGAGGGAGAGACAGACAGACAGAAGCCACATCGAACTCAAAACGCGAAAAACAAAATAAAATCCCCATAAACCACAGTTTCCCTCACATTTAACCTTATCAAGAAGTAAACCCATACCCAATCAATTGTATGGGCAAAAAACCCTTTTGAGGAAGAAAAATTAACAGAAGAAGAATTCATTCAAAGCCACAAGAAAATTCGGGTTCATCAAGAAAAGTCTACCTCTTCACCAAAAGTATTCAGGTAAGGTGCTGGCCAAGGATTGCTGACTATTGAGTTAGGCGATTCAGGCGAGAGAGAGAGAGCTTAGAGAGGCGAGGCCGCGAGAGACTAAGAGTAAGAGAGGCGTGATTTTTAGGGGCTTAGGGTTCACCAATTATTGAGTTAGAGAGGTTTATATAACCTCTCTAAAACGGCGTCGTTTTGGACCATTACCTAACCGGTTCTTATTGGTTAAACCGGTTAACTGATAAGAACTCCTTAACCGAACTGGACCGGACCGATAAGGATTCCGGTATACATTTTTTAACCGATAAGGATATCGGCATATCGGTTATGGTTAATATCGATTCGGTCGAAATCGGTAGACAGCCGTTAATCGGTAACCGATTAATCTACCCAGCCCTACTAATAATAATAATATTTAAAAGAAAAAAAGCCTTTAAATTGATCTTTAATGCATGTAAAAGCTGCTCTCAACCGCTGGTATTGATGGTTCTTTTATGGAGGCTGCTCTGCCAGCATGCGTGTATTGCTTAGAAAAATAAAAACTAAAAGAACTAATGACAGGTCGGAGGAAAACTCTCTACAGAAGCATGTAATGCGTAAAAACAAATATTTTTGTTATTTTTGTTTGAAGTTTTGATAATTATAATTCAATAAGTTTTAAAAAATGACTAACGTACCAAAGAAAAAAATCTGTTAAAAAAATTGAGGGTATAAGGAGCATTCTCAGCAGCATTTTTTTATAAATTTAAAAACAAAATTACTTTCTATTTCTCTATCTAAATGCATTCTTTCCAAAAGTATTGAGAACGTAAAGGCTTTGTTTGATAAACGTTTTTTTATGGTTTTGACATTATACTATTCGTCTCACTTTTTCATTTTTTTAATATTCTCTTACTTTTTACATCACATCAATCATTTTTTATTACTATTCAAATAAAAAAAATTACTATAAAATAATTTTTTTTTGTCATTTTTCCATACCAAACATTCTTACTTTTTTACTTTTTTTTTTAAAAAAACATTCTTACGTTTTTTCACATCAATCACTTTTTGCTACTGTATCAAAACAAAACCAAAACAAAATTGTTTATCAAATGAATCCTAAGTCCTTATCATGATTAACATTGGTAATAAGCTCAGTTTTGGGCCTCGCGGGTCTGGCCCATCAATTGAGATGTACTATCCCTGATCAACCAATTCTATTCAAACAATGAGTGAAATGAGCAACAAATTCTTTTTATTCTAAATTAATCAGAATGAAATATCCTTAAACCCATTTAAAATAAGGAATTTGATTCTCTTCAGTCTTGAAATAAAATGTTATTATTTAAATCCAAGATATCTAGTTCATGGCTAAGATTTCTTCTTAGAAATTCTAAAACCACAAATAGGACATCTATCTACTAACTAAAAATAATAATAACATATTATTTTATATTTAAATAAAAATAAAATAATAAAATAATAAAATACTAAGGGATGGCTAGGGGGTGGCCGGACCACCCCAGTTTCGGGCTGGGTTGGCTTCGGCCACCCCATGGCCATTGGGCTAGATAAACCAATATTATTTTATTTAAATCTAAAATAATATTTTATTATTATTTTTAGTTAGTTGACATGTGTTCTATTTGTGACTTTAGTTAGAAAGCTTGCCCATGAACTGGATATTTTTCAGTCCAAAATGAATTGGAGAAGGTCCTATTCCTTAAAATAGTACTAGTACTAAGTGTCTATAAACATTAAGTTAGTAAATTACTATTAATGACCTTAAAAATTTAATATACATTTTAAATATTTATAAACACTTTACATTATTTTAAATGGGTTTAGAATAAATTTATCTTCTTTTTATTTCTCTAATAAATAGAAGTCAGCCTTCTTCTTTTTTTCACTAACAAACAAATTTATTTCTATCTTCTCCAAAAAAAAAAAAAAAAAAAAAAAAAAGGGGTTCAAAACTCTTTCTTGGCGGCGATGATTCTCCTCTCATAACTTTTTACAGCACACTTATAAATGTCATTGCTGTTGTTTTGATAAGTTCCAATGCAAGTACAATTTATCACCTTAAAAGAATCAATTTACCATCGGTATTTTCCCACTTTCACTGTGAATCATGAGAATGGCTGGTAAGAAGAATAATAAATTACTTTCAGCTAAGAATGGCTACTTAAATTCAGCCACTCCGAGCTCTCTTATCAGATCTTGAGGGAGAGCAGAGTAACGTCGTCGAGGCATTTCCACCGTGGGATCAAATCAAACAACCATCGTGATCAGACTTTTCTTACTATATATGGCAAGGACTCGCCGGACTAGAGTGGTGCCCAACCGGAGCTATGATCACCCGCCGTCAAGTAGTATGGCGGGTAGGAGACCCTCCCACTTCTTCAAGTTCATACTCCCCTCTACCATTCACGACAAGAAACTGGTAATGCAATATTCTCACTCCTTGCTTAGTTGCTTGCTTGTTTGTCTGTCTTCTCATTTCTTGATCAATATTACTTTGGTGGTTGCAGAAGATCCCTGTAAAGTTTGTAATGGAATTTGGGGATGAACTGTCTGATGTTGCTACTCTCACTGTTCCCAATGGTCATTTTTGGAAAGTGGGATTGGAGAAACCCAACAGGGAGATTTGGTTCCATGATGGTTGGAAGGATTTTATGGAACACCATTCTATTCATTATGGCTACTTTTTAGTCTTCAGATATGAAGGAAATTCAAAATTTCATGTTCTTGTATTCGATAGTACTGCAACTGAGATTCAGTATCCATGGAGAGAAAATTGTGAATTGGAAGATCCGGTGGACATAATAGACTTAGATGATGCAACAAAATCAAGGCATGACAAATTGAACGAGAATGAAATGGTTGGAAAAAGATTTTCTGGTGGGTCGTCCGCAGAAGGAAGGGAGAGAGCAATCCAAGCAGCCAAAATGTTGAAGCCTACAAGTCCTTCGTTCATGGCTATCCCGCGTCATGTGCATCGATATAATTTGGTGAGCCTTTCTTCAAGATTTGATTTTGCTTTTCAAATATTTGTTTGAATATACTTATTTCAATCCTTGTTTGTTGTGCAGTATGTGCCTGCAGAATTTGCTGTCAAGAATCTTAGTGGGCATAAGTTTGTCAAACTTCAGAACTCTGACGGGAAACAATGGCATGCCCGGTGCTATGATCATTATCAACCGAATTCAGCAAAGAATATAGGGAAGGGATGGACTCAGTTTTGCATAGACAACAATTTACAAAGAGGAGATGTGTGTGTCTTGGAGCTCATCAACAGGAACCCTATTGTGCTTAACGTCTCAATATTTCACGTGGCTGACTATTGACAACAAATGTCTTATAACTAGTCTAAAACACTCAGGATCTGGAGTGGTACTTCATGTCTGATGTTATGTTATTTTGTTTTCTTCGGAGGCTAAAACACTCGGGAGATCCTGCGATGCTTCTTGTCTAATGTTATGTTTTTTTGTTCTTCTTCGGTGGCTAATTTTTGTAGTCTTTCAGAGCATCAATGTGTTGGACTTGGACAGGTGCCGTCAGACTTTACATTTTCTCTAAATTTAATTTTTAAAAATTTTCATTAAATAAGTAAATATCATATATATATATATATATATATATATATATATATATTTTAACTAAATGGGATGAGGAGTCGAGAGTCCCATCACCAGCGCATAGTGGTCAGAGGAAGTGGTGGTGCCAACGGCAAAGGGAGAGGGAGTGGGAAGGGGAGGGATAAAATGGTCTTCTAAATCGGAATTTGGGAATTGGGAAGGTGATGATGATTAAAATTCAAGCCTTATCTTATACTTAGGTCATTATTAGTTTTTTTTTTTGTTTTTTATTATTTTATTTTTCAGTCTCTATTTGAATTAAGATTTTTTTTAGTCTTTTATTTAGTTTAGTTGTCTTTTAAACTGGCTTTATTTCATTGTTATCTTAGGACTAAAAGTTTTGGGGCTATAAATAGATGCTTAGAGCCCTGAGAATGCAGCTTTGAATTATGAGTTTGTTTAAAAAGAATTACTCAGAGTTGAGTTTTTTGTTTTTTTTTTTTTCTTCCTTCAAAACCTATATAACATCTAGTTTTTATGAAGAAGATTTATTATGTTCCTTGATAGTTTTAAGATCTAGAAGTATTTATATTAAATCACGCTGCATCGGAAAGTCAGTTGTGAGGGGTTGAATGAGATATGAAAGTCATGGCAAGGAGAGACAGAGAGCAGAAACTTGCGTCGTAAGGAGAGAGAGAAGTAAAAACCCAGTTTATATATATATATATATATTAATTCAAATAAAGGAGAAAGAGGGAAGGGAAGAGAGTGAAAATAAAATTTAAAAACAAATAAATTTCGTTTTTTTTTTTTTTTTGGATATGGTCCATATGGAGATTGAGCATGGTTGGGTATGGTTAAATTTAACGTTGAGAGGAAAAGTTGTTTATGAGTTTTGTTAAAATTTTAGATAAAAGCAAAAAATAAAGAGCTGAAAGTAAACAACACTCTAAACTTTGGTGGTTCAAATTCAATTATAAAAGCAAAATTGAGAATAAATTTAATCCCCCAAACTTCAAGTCTCACAACACATGTCGGCCAATGGATGGGTTTAGGAGAGAATAATTAGTCCCCCAAAGTTCCTCGTATAAAGGAGCCCGATGCATGCTGTGTGTCGGAATTTCAACAAGAAGATTGGTTTTTTTTTTTGTTTAAGGTGAGGAAGTCACGGGTGTACTGGTGGGACGGTCATTAACAGGTAATTACATATTATATAATTGTATAATTATTAATAATTGCAACCCCATAATTGTCGAGTTCAGTTGCAATTAGTAATAGGTAAAAGTGGTTAATTATGGCTAATCAGTTTATATATATATATATATATATATATATATATATAATTTAAAGATAATAATATTTGAGTAGGGTTTAAAACAAATCATGCCAAAAAAAAGTTTAAAAGAGGCCCAAAACAATAAAAATTACTCAAAAAGTCCATTACTTGAAAAGCAGTAAGTGGTTACTAACATGCTTTCAATTACCACATAACTGCTAGTTGTGGTTGACCGCTAACCGACCTATTGTTTGCAGTTACTTAAAAATGATAACAACTTAAAGTAGTTGCGATTAAGAGGGAATAATTGTTTGTACACCCCTAATTGTGGGGGCAATGAGTATAAAATTGTTACCAAACTTTTGAAAACAAAAAAGAAAAAAACTTCAACTTTAACCCCAAAAATTGCCAAGCTTTTTGCAATGTGTTATCAAAGTTTGAAATTTTGCAATATAGATATCTAATATATCATTCCCTTTAAATCATCGATGTTATGATTTTTCGTTAAATCAAAATGGAATGAGTAAAAATATCAAAACATTATGTTTATAAATTTTTTTTTTCAAAAAAAAAAAAAAGAGTGAAAATGTTTTTTTTTTTTTTTCAAAATTTCATTTTCTCAATTAAAGTTATATTTGTATTTTTATAAATTTTACATGATAAAAGAAACATTTCAATTGTTGGTTGGAGTTAACGAAAAATTATAACTATAGGATTATTTAAAGGAATTGATACATCGTATACTCGTATTGCAAGTTTTTAAAAGGAGGGAAATATGGCAAAAAGTGTGATGGTAAAGAATCTTTTATCGGTATAAATAGAATCCAAATCTTATTTAAAGCTAAATTGCAAAATCATTCATATTTTTTAGGGAAAAACATACATATTCCTTCAAACTATCATCTTATTTTCAATGTCCTCTTTAAATTGCTAATTGTGTTACTGTTCCACCAAAACTTTCAAAACAATGTCAATGTCCATTTTATTGACAAAATACCCTTCATAAATTTTGTTTGTTAAAAAAATTAAATTATAATAACAAAATAAAAACTTTTTTTTTTACATGTCCGCACAAGAGGAACAGGATCCTCTCCAGTCCATGGCTAGGATTTCATCTCAGAAATCCTATGGTCACAAATGAGACACATATCCCAGTAATAAAAACAATAATAAAATATTATTTTAAATTTTTTTAAAAAATTAATAAAAAAATTAAGAAAATAAAATAAAAGAAGGGGTGGTGGCCACCCCCATTTTAAGTGAAGGGTGGCTTGAGCCACTACAATGGCCCAACCGAGGGGTGGCGAACCATATCTTGCAAAAGGAGGTGGATTTATTACGAACAAATTTTTTTAAGGGATTGTGCCCAGGGAATGATTTAAGTACCCTCTTTTGCAAGATGGAGACTGACCCACCCCACAGCCCGACCATTGAGGTAGCTCACTTATAATAGAGGTGACCTTTTTTTCTTAAATTTTTATTAATATATATATTTTTAATTTAAAATAATATTTATTATTATTTTTATAAGTGGGATATGTGCCTTATTTGTGGCCATAGGATTTCTGAGATGAAATCTTAGCCATGAACTGGATATTCTCCAGTCCATAATGGACTGGAGAGGATCCTGTTCCGCACAAGAGGGGAAGAGAGATTTGAACTAAACTTTCGCTTTATTAGGCATGATCCTAGCCGATTGAGCTACTTCTTAGGGACAAAATTAACATTAATTTAGTAGTTTAAGTAGGATATTAACACAATTCATAGTTGAAATGAAAAATAAACAATGTTACAATAAGATGGTAATTTGAGGGATGTACATGTATTTTTTTATTTTTAAATTATTTTGAGCATTGATATTTTTTTAATTTATTTAATTACACAACAAATTAAAATAATTATATATCATGTTCGGTGATGTTGCAGTGGGACGTCTGTTAAAAGGAGTTGAAAGAATCAAATTATTGTCGACTTGTCCATGTGGACCATCTGTCAAGATTGCCAAGGAGTCAAGGACCACCGGTGGGTCTTACAAAAAAAAAAAAAAAAAAAAAAAAAAGGACCACCGGTGGGTGTCCTTGTGGACCATCTGTCATTAATTACAAATTACCACATTAATTTATAAGAAAATTTAATAAAAACTATACAACAAGCATTTTCTAATTTATATATTCGGTGGGTGTGAAAGTTGCGGCGTTGCATTTAGCCATTTACCACCGGTTAAATTAGCCACTGCGAGCTCTCGAACACGGTTGATCCTGAGGGGTGCAGAGTTGCTTCGAGGCATTTCCACCGTGGGATCAGTCAACAATCGTCATAAGACTTTTCTCACTGACTATGGCAGCTAAGAAATCAAGGACTTGCCGGACTAGAGTGGTGCCCAGCCGGAGCTATGACCACCGGCCGTCAAGTTCTATGGCGGGTAGGAGACCCTCGCACTTCTTCAAGGTCATACTCCCATCTACCATTCGCGACAGGAAACTGGTAATGCCTTCTCTCTACGTTGCTTGCTTGTTTGTTTGTCTTTTTTTCATTTCTTGAATATTCTAGTGCTGTTGCTTGCAGTTACAGTAAATTAGCGATGGATTGCTTAGGTTCTTGTGTGTTTGAAGAAGAACCCATACACTGTATGTCACGAATTTGGTTTCAAATTTTTTTCCTCAATTGATTTATAGAATTTTGATGGTGATTTTGGGCTGGATCCGCAGGGGGACTTGATTTCTCTGGGTCTTAATTGCATTTCTTATATATCTATACGCATTGTTGAAACAGATGATTGTTTCGTGCTCAAACCTTGTAGTGCTCAGACCTTTTGTTGTTTCATTTTTTTTTGTTTTGCTGTTCTGGGTTTATTTTTCCATTGTTTAAGTATGTTTTTCCGAGTTGTCTAAGTATGAAACCAAAATTATGAAACCTCAATCCGAGTTGTCTAAGTATGTTTTTCCATTGTTTCATTTTAATGGAATTGCCTTGCCATTAGAATGCTTAGGTAGTTTTTACTTGGCCAACAAATTCATAACAAGGGGAGAAACCAGAAGGCAGATCAACCTTTAAAAAGTTCAATTGAACTTTCTGGATTGTGCAGCACTTCACCAAGGCTCACTTATTTTACATTTGTAAGGATTAGAAGCCATATATTTTCCGCATCACATGTTTCCTTGATTTCATTGCACATTGTAATTGAGGCAATATAACTTACTTTGGTGGCTGCAGAGGATCCCTGTAAAGTTTGTAATGGAATTTGGGGATGAATTGTCTGCTGTGGCTACGCTCACCGATCACTATGGTAATTTTTGGCAAGTGGGATTGGAGAAAGCCAACAACGGGATTTGGTTTGATGATGGTTGGCAGGATTTTATGGAATACCATTCTATTCATTATGGCTACTTTGTAGTCTTCAGATATGAAGGAAATTCAAAATTCCATGTTCTTGTATTTGATAATACTGCAACTGAAATTCCATCTACATGGAGCAAGGATGGTGAATTGGAAGATCTGGTGGATGTAATGGAATCAGATGATGCAAAAAAATCAAGGCATGACAAGTTGAAACAAGAAAATGAAATGTCTGACCCAGATAAGCTGTCTGCAAAACATGAAGTAGATAGAGGAAGATACAGTAGGGAAAGATTTTCTGGCACATCTTCAAAAGGAAGAGTCTTGATGCCCACAAGAAGAGAGAGAGCGATCGAAGCAGCGAGAATGTTGAAGCTTGAAAGTCCTTCATTCATGGCCTTTGCGGGGAAAGAGAATATAGGTGGAATTTGTTCTTTGGTGAGCCTTTGCAATGTGATCATGTTTCTCAAATATCGCTTTTGAATATGCTTATTTCAATCCTTAATTCTTTCTTTGTGCTGTTGTGCAGTATGTGCCTAGTGGATTTGCTAAAAAGTATCTTATTGGGCATGAGTCTGTCGAACTCCAGACTTCTGATGGAAAACATTGGCATGCCTGGTGCCGTAACAAGTGCTCATCACCTAATGCAAGGACTTTAGGGTGGGCTCAGTTTTGCAGAGACAATAATTTAGAAGGAGGAGATGTGTGTGTCTTTGAGCTGATCAAGAGGAACCCTGTTGTGCTTAACGTCTCAATATTTCACCTGGCTGACTATGCTGTGAAGCAACATGTCTAAACTCGATCATAGACATGCAGAAGCTTTAAGGAGGTATGTTTTATATTTAGGGACTTTGGCCAATAAATATGGCTTGTTGTACTCATGGTACCTGTTCTTGATGCTAAAACCCTTTCTGTAAGCTTGTCCATACTACCAATATTATTAATTTCTATTTCACTTAGTATGTCTCGGTTGTAATTTAACATCCACGGAATCATGATCAAGATTGTTGTATTTTTATATTAGTTTTCCTCCATCAAATCTTATGTGTATGTATATGTATATATTTGGATGAATAATATTTTTCAGTCCACACAAAGAAAGCACACAGTTCTCTCCAGCATGAGTAAACCTCGACTGGACCTCAAGTTGCTTGTACAACTGTACAACAAAATCAATCAAGCTAACCCAAATAACTAAAGAAAGCCCAACAATCAAGCAAACAACAGCAACTATACAAAGAATCCAAACAAAATCCTCTATATTAAGAGAAGAAAAGGCTTTAAAGTAATTTGTCTTAAGCCGGATCCATGAAGTACTTTAAAGCATATGTTGTTGGAGATGCTTCGAAAGGGTGTTGAAAGAAATCTCGATATTTAATTGAAAGAAGTCTCCTTATTCTACAAGAAGTTGTTCAAGAGAGCCTTGACAAATTGACTATTGATTCAATTATATTACTAGTAGTTTTCTTATTTATTTCAATAAGTGGATCTTTATTTAAAGATGTGATACTTCAATTATCCATTATTATAAAATTTGCATTCTAAATAAAGGTTCCACTCGTAATGGACCAACATAATAGCAAAGTTAACTGCTAGGTCGTGGGGATATTCCCACTTGTATAAGATTTCAAAGCTCGAATATGTTACTAAAAAAAAAATAAAATTACACTTTCATTAATAAACGGATCCACCAATTAGCAAATGCCCCCATTGACAGAAACAATCTTCAAGTCTCCAAGAGGTAGCTTAATCGGTTGTGCATCACGCCTAATGAAGCGGAGGTCATTAGTTCGAATCTCCCTCCCTTCCGTTGTGTGGACATGCCAAAAAAAAAAAAACCCAACAATCTTCAAGTCCAAGACATTGCAAACACGTGGAACTCAACACTCCATTGGATGTAATACCAGTAAGCTAATTACAGAAAAAGAAAAATGTAAAATAAAGGAAGCCAAATTTAGAGTCAATATAACACCATTTACAAATTAATTTCACTTTAGGAGTCGATATAACACCATTTATTTCCCATAGGAAATAAGACACAGAATTGAGGACCCAGGAAACAAAATAGGCAAATAAGCATGCAATCTTCAAATAGAACTCCTATTATCAGGTCCTTTCTTAAAAAACTCAACTTTTGCAGCATCCAATAAGAATTTGACACCTCACTTAAAAACACAAAAATATACCAAAATACACTAAAACTAAAACACTAGATTACATCTTCTAATAACCCACCAACCCGTAAACCACCCCTCCAACCAAACGCCGCCACCGGAATCCATGGAGCCACCGCCGGGATCCGCCCCGAGAGAGATGATGTTGGTGGCCATGCACGGGGACTCGGCCAAAGACCCAGCTGGGCCTGGCTGCTTACCTAGCCGTGGGTCACGGCCAGACCCACGGCAGCGTGGCCGTGCAACACGGCTGGGTCTGGCCTTGACCCAACCGTGGGTTGGCATTCGGCCTTCATGGTGGGCGGCGAAAATTGGTGGTGGTCAAAGGCGCTGCTTGGTGGTGGCCGGTTGTGGTGGTGAGGTGGGAGGTGGCAGGGGAATTAGGGAGAGAGAGGGGGCTGGAGCATGTGGGAGAGGGGGAAAATGAAGAGAATTTTCTATTGAATAAGTTAGTTGACAAGGTGTTTTCATTTCTATTGAATTTTATGCTCTTGGCTGATGTGTCAAGTTTTGATTTGTTGTTGTAAAAGTGGTATTTTTGCCGCGCATCCTGATGAAAGGTTTTCCCATCTTCAAAACATAAACGAAAACCATCTTTTCTGGCCAACCGACTAGATGATGAAAAGTAAAATTTCCATAGAGGCTCATTCCCTTCATCCCCTTAAATACCACTTCCAGAACAACAACCTACAAGATAAAATGAAATTATTCAATAGATTATGCAATAGCACGATATGTAAAATTCCTGAGAATATTAACAAGAGAAAAGTAAAATTAATTCAAATAATAGAATTTACAGAAAATATATATGACTAAAACAAAACTGTATCTCACTCGGGCATTTTGACAAACATCTTACCTACGAATACAGAATACAACCAGCCCAATAAAATTAGAGATCTTTTGAGTCTTTGACAAATCACGAAAGAAAAAGGGTTTTGATTATACCCAAAATTTCCATAAATCCATAATAGCATCTGCTAGCTGGAGATGCTTTAAATGGGTACTGTTGCATCATGCATGCCTATAGAACAGAGGGTAACTTGCATGAGAGTGGCTCTAAAAGCTTGTCTACCCATCTTGCCTGCACCATATCAGTGACATCACCTGAAAATAATCTGTTCACTGTCTCTATTGACCACTTTCACGGTAAATTGTTTCACAAAAAACTTGTACAAAACTCAAAATTGATTTCACTTTGTACTTCGTTAAAACACTCTTCAATCAAAAACACCCTAATTGTCCACGGATAAATTATAAGTAGAAACCATCCTTGGACTGAAAGAACATAACAAAACACAGAGGTTTTTATCCGTGGACGGCGGATATGAAAGGCAGCAGCACCCACTCAAATCAGCCAACCATCGTGATATACTTTTTTTCTTAACTATGGCAGGGAACAGATCAAGGACTCGCCGGACTCCAGTGGTGCCCAACCGGAGCTATGATCGCCGGCCATCTAGTTCTATGGGTGGAAGGAAACCCACGCACTTCTTCAAGATCATACTCCCCTCTACCGTTCACGACAAGAAATTGGTAATGGCTTCTCCCTAGCTACCCTGCTTGCTTGTTTGTGATTATTATGGTGCCGTACGTTTTAAAATGGGATGGAGATAGATGATTTTGTTTATTATTTAAATTAACTCGTATATTTGCCACTAAAAAATAATTTTAACATGTCAAAGTTGTAAAGTTGGCATTTTTATTTCTTAAATCTTATTCTAGTAAGAACCCAATAACTCAGTAGCTAGTGATCATCCAACACACCAGCATCTGAGCCTGTCATTCTAGGATGTGTCCAACAGGTTTTAGGAAACCAAAACCCGCAATCAATGTAAGCCAAGTAAAATAATTATTCTGACATATTTATCTCATAAATAATAATTAGTGATTGGGTTTGGGTGCAAAGCGTTTTGGAACTTTCTAAGAATTTTTGGTTGAAGACTTGAGGTGAGCATAATGGTTAAAGGCAGGGAGGTAAAGTGAGCGTAGGATTTAATGATAATCTTGTCTACCAAATAAATAAACATTAATAAACAAAATGGAGGGAAATTAAAGAATGATTGTGCTGTCACTAGGAAGTTTATGGTCTCACTCCCTTGGCTAAATTGTTCAATGTCAATATCTTTTGTTTTTTGTTTGCAACACATTGGTATTGAAATTCATCTCCTAAGCCGTTAAAATTCCTGTGCAACTCGAAGTTACATGCCATTGCTTTATTGTTGTTCAGCAAAAAGTATGAAACCTCGATGCTCAATCCAAGTTGCTGCTTTTCTTCGTTCATTTTAATAGAATTGCCCTGCCACTGCCAATTTCTATGTTTAGCGAATTTTTACTTGGCTAAAAAACTCATAATAGGGCCGGGGAAAACCAGAACTTGGAACCTTTAAACAAAGCATTTGAAGTTATTGGTTTATGCAGCAGTAGCACTAATCTGCATCACATGCATGTTTCCTCGATTCTATTTCACATTGGAATTGAGATAATATAACGTACTTTGGTGGCTGCATGCAGAGAATCCCTGAAAAGTTTGTAATGGAATTTGGGGATGAACTGTCTGCTGTTGCTACACTCACTGTTCCCAATGGTCATTTTTGGCAAGTGGGGTTGGAGAAAGGCAACAACGAGATTTGGTTTGATGATGGTTGGAAGGAGTTTATGGAATACCATTCAATTTATTATGGCTACCTTTTAGTCTTCAGATATGAAGGAAATTCAAAATTCCATGTTCTTGTACTCGATACTACTGCAACTGAGATTGAGTATCCATTGAGCAAGGATTGTAACATGGAAGATGAGGCGGACACAATGGAATTAAATGATGCAACAGAATCAAGGCATGACAAGGTGAACGAAAATGAAATATCCAACTCAGATAAGCTGTCTGCAAAACCTGAAGTGGATAGAGAAAGATATGTTGGTGAAAGATTTTGTGGCACATCCAGCCGAGAGAGAGCAATCCAAGCAGCAAAAATGTTGAAGCCTGCAAGTCCTTCGTTCATGAGAATCTTGCGGCCCTATCAGATAGTGCAATCTATTTTGGTGAGCGTTTCTAATTCTACATGATGCGATCATGTTTTTCAAATCTCTCTTTGAATGTAATCATTATTGGTTGCAATCCTTGTTTCTTGTGCTGTTGTGCAGTATGTGCCTGTTGGATTTGCTATCGAGCATCTTACTGGGGGTGATCAGTTTGTCAAGCTTCAGACTACTGACGGAAAACAATGGGATTCCTGGTGCTATGGCCATACAGTTTCAAGTAAAGCAAAGAATATAGGGTGGACTCAGTTTTGCAGGGACAATGATTTAGAAGCAGGAGATGTGTGTGTCTTTGAGCTGATCAAGATGAACCCTGTTGTGCTTAACGTCTCAATATTTCGCCTGGCTGACTATTGACTAAGCAGTGAACTAAATATGTCTGACTTACAAGATAACTTGTCTAAACTCAGGATCTGGTGATATTAATTGTTTCATGTCTGGTCTTTTTTATGTACTTATTTATTTTCCTTCAAATGCTGATTCTTGAAGTCTTTCATATCATCATTGTGTTGGACAATGGAATTCTCTGCAGTTACCCTCAATAGTAGAAAATTTTGCAGCAATTTGAGAGACAAAATTGAACAATTAATGGACACTTTGGTGGGTACCAAAAGAATTTCAGTAGGAAGAATATTGGTTGGTATTTTGCAGGTGAAGTTGTGGGGAGATAAGTATAAACTTTTGAGGTTATATAATTAAGCATCGTGTTCACTGATGAAGATGGAGGATGATGTGCTGAAAGTTTCAATATTTCAAGTGGCTGGATATATATATATGCAGGAGAAGCAAACTAAGCTGTTTGGCGGTACCTAGCTAGTACTTTGCGGCATTCTGAATTTTAGTCTTGACATGTTCCTACATTCAAAGTGAAACTATATATTATTGGACGACCAATCAAATAATGGGATGATGTAGAAATCAATATATCTTGTTCTGGCAGAGGCATGCAAGCTTTCCAATACGTCTAACCAAGTTGTGACGGGAGAGTTCACCAATTTAATGAAGAGAAATGATTCGGTTTTCCTCTTATTCTTTCAATTTTCAAAATTACTTAGATATTAAAAATTGAAATGATGGAAGAATGATTGAGGAAGAATGTATAGCATGTCTCTCTAATGAATTAAAGTGAATGACGGAGTTCAAAAATGTAAGAAACTTTGTAAACCATTTTGTAAAAAGCAAATAATATTTTGGTCGGATGACAACAATAAACAGAACTTTACTTCTTAGTTCGACCAAAAATAAAGTAAGTGAGGACAAGTAATAAATGAAGCTTGCTTTAGGCAAAAAGTAGTTTTCTTTAAAATAAATATCTTGTAAGAAAAGTTATCTCTACAAGAAGTAGAGATTCCTTCTTTTTGTTTTTGGTCTTTTTGTCTTTCATTTCTATGTCAAATTAAGAGCAACTACTCCTCTTTTGTGATAACAATATTTTATATTTTTTTTTGGATGAACTTAACTTGAAAAGTTTTCTCGAGTGTTTAGCCCATTCAAGGTCCCATATCTACCATTCCAAACCTCCTATTTGAATCCATTAACTCTAACAAGAAAATAAAAACATAAAAAGTCTTCAACAAAGTATAACAAAAGAAAATTGGAAAAATAAGTTAGAGAGAATACACATTCAGTGTGAAAGTTACATATGAAATAGTAGTCATAATTAGTATAACATAATTTGAGTTAAGTGATAGGTCCAATATGTTCTATCAAAACTTCTCAAGAAAATTCCTTATATATTAATCTCCTTACCGAGCGGTACTAGCAGTTTTTAAGTTGCATTTCTTATACTAAAAATTTTTGGTTCTGTCCCTGAACACAAGCGTCTTAGCTTGTTGGTAAGTTCAGCATCTTCTACTTATTAATTATTTCTTCGAAGGAACTAGGTGAAAAACTTTAGCAAAACCATCATTGTCTCGTCTTGACAACCTTGGACGACAATAGACATTCCATCATTATAAGGGAAAGGGGGTTGATGAGAATGAACTAGTTCAAAACAGTAATTTACTGTATGTTAGAAAACAAGGTCAACCATTACTTTATTAATTTAAATAAAATAATCCATACTATTGTAGACAACATACATAAATAGATAACAATTACTACGTACCAAGACTTTAACAATATAAAGAGTGTTTTATTCGATTACTATTGTTTACTCTGTTCTCTTGACAAGATTAAATAATCCCATAATTTAAAATTACTTTAGGGATAGGATCGACCCTGCATAGGATTTGATCCTTGGTATTGGATATATGAAAATTAAAGTAGACTTACAACCTTAAGGTTTTTAATTAAATAAATACAAAGTGCTTAACAGGGTTAACATGAAGCCATAGATGTACATGTTAAAGTGAAGGCTGTATCAGTATATATCTTGCATGCATTGAAATTATAGATTACTACTTACACTATAGCCTCCTACGTTTAAACCCTTGTTTTTGTCACATCCATGTATAATTTTCTATCATGGAGTTTGAGCTTTCACGGAGTTTTTATTTTTTATTATTATTATTATTTTTTAAGTCTATTCGGACACATAATAAACAATAATATATGTTTTTTTTTTTTTTTTTAATTTTTTTGTCAAAAACATTTAAAAAAAAACAAAAAAAATCCCATCATGTCTATGTTTTTCAATATTAGTTTTGTTGGTAACATATCCTCGGAGAACATGAAGAATACTCTAAGTTACTCTCGGAATACATACATCTCGGGAGAACATGACAAATCAACATATCGAGGTTAGGTCTCGTGATTGGACACATCCCAGGACCAAGTTTCATCCACTACATTCAAGCCCTGGGACAAGCATGTCCCGAGATACTCAAACATTCGTCTTAACATGGAAGGTACAAGGGATCTTTATTCCTTAAATCTAAGAAGAGTGTTGTTGGGTCTCAACTCCTACATTTTTAGGACTGGATCTTATCCCGAAGAATTCATATTAGATTCCTACTCTCAGTACTCTGAGTTGAATTGGAGCAGGAAACACAATCTGGGTCCAATTGGAGTATGGACTCCTTCGAACGGCCCTAGATTTTGCAAAGCAAAATTAGATAACTTGCAGATAACCTCAAATGATTCGAATGAAAGAAATATCCAAATCAAAAGACGAAAGAAATACCCAAAATCCTTCGAACAGCCCTAATTTTTGCAAAGTAAAATTAAATAAAAATAAAACCTCAAATGATTCGGATGAAAAGCCTTCTTCTTCGCCGGTGGCCGGGAGCACTACAAAAAAATAATTTTTTCCTCACTAGAGTTTTCTAACGTGTCAGGGTGTTTGACACGTCAGAAAACTTTTCTGACGTGGCATTTTTTACGTGCGTTGAATGTCAAGTACATAGGGGTCAGTAAATTTTTTTTTTTTTTTTTTTTTTTTCCCTGATGTGTTACTGTTTAGCATGTTAGAATTTTCTGACGTGTTAATTTTGACACGTCAGGAAATTTCTGACGTGTCAAAATTGACACGTTAGGAAATTTAAAAAGTTAATTAAAAAATAATAATTTTTTTAAAATTTTTTCTGGAATTTTTTTTTTCAATTAAAAAATTTATTAATTTAAATTATTATTTTTTTTTGTAATTTCTCTGCAAAGAAAAGAAGCAGCTTTTCTCCAGTTGCTTTTTTTTTGCTCTCCCTAGAGAAAAAAGAGGCCTCGTTTTTTTCTCTTCTCCCTTTTCGTTTCTCTGCTTCTTTTCTCCAGCTCTCCCTCTTCTTTTCTCTTCTCCCTCTTTGTTTCTCTGCTTCTTTTCTCCAGCTCTCCCTTTTCTCATTTTTTCTCACTGTTTCTCTCTTCTTTTCTCAATTTTCAAAAACCCAAACCCAAACCGAAAAAATCTTCAAAAAATCAAAAACCCAAATCAATAAATCAATCTGAAAAATCAAAAACCCAAACGTCAAACCCAAAATCTTCAAAAACCCAAAAAATCTTCTTATCTTATCTTCTTCTTCTTCTTCTTTTCTTCAATCAGCTGGTTCTCTTATTTTTCTTTTCACCTTTTCTTTTTCTTCTTCCACTAGAGAGGGAGCTGCCGTGCAGAGAAGAGGGAGATTGAGAGAGGAGAGAGGGAGAGTGTGGGTAAATAAATGAAGAGGAAAAGAATAAATAATAAGAGGAGGGAAAAAAGTTGAAAATTCTGCTCAATTTTTTACTGACATGCCAATATAAACACGTCAGAAATTTCTGACGTACTAATTTTATTCTGACGTGGTAAAAATTATGTACTGTTTGTCACGTCAGAAAATTGTAATTTTTTTGTAGTGGAGGCTTGTGCCGGAGTGAGAGAGAGAGACAAGAGCAAGCCTCGTTCTTCTTCACCGATGGACGAAATCCTTGCGCCGGAGTGAGAGAGACAAGAGCGAGGGAGGGAGAGCTTCGCTGGTGGTTGAAGACCTCGCCAGAGTGAGAGAGAGAGGGTGAGCGAGGGAGGGAGAGCAGCGGGAGAGGGAGAGTTAGGTCCGTTTGGGATTGCGATTTCAATAAGTGCGATTTTAAAAATTGCGTTTTTAAAAATTGTGTTTTTAAAATTGCAAAGGCGTTTGGCAAAACATGTTAAAAAGTTTTTTTTTTTTTTTTTTATCAAATATTTGTTATGCGAAATCATGTTTTTTTGTTTAAATTCCCACATTTTTAAATAAGTACCCATAACTTGCTTATAGAAATCACATTTTTTTTTCCTATTTTAAATTAAGTGCTTTTTAAATCACAATGTCAAACACCTTACATTTTGTTATATCTTTTAAAAATGGACCCTTAAGGTGTGTTTGAGATTGCAGTTTCAATAAGTGCGATTTTTTTTAAAAAAAAATTACATTTTTGAAATCGCTACATTTTAAAATCGTAAAGACATTTAGTAAAACATGTTAAAAAATACTTTACTTTTTTTTATCAAATATTTGTTATGCGAAATTGTGATTTTGGTTTAAATTCGCGCCATTCAAATAAGCACCCCCTAACTTATAGAAATCACAGATTTTTTTTTTTCTCTCTATTTTAAATTAAGTGCTTTTTAAATTGTAATACCAAGCTACTGAAGTTTTGCAATATCTTTTAAAAACGCAAATTATTCTTATGAAATCGCAATTTTAAACACATCCTAATAGGTTTCAAAATTTTTTGGGGATTTGGGGATAACACGAATATTAGGTTTCTGATTTTTTAAAAAAAACAAAAAAAAACAAAAAAAAAAAGCCACGTAAGAGATAAGTTGGGCACATGACTCTTATCATTTTTCTTTGTTTTAAGCCGGATCCATGAAGTAAGTCCATAATTGCGTCTGCGGCAGATGCTTTAAAAGGGTACTGTTGCATGCGTATAGAATGAACAGAGGGTTACTTGCATGAGAGTGGCTCTAAAAGCTTGTCTACCCACGTGAAGCTTACCACCCATCTCCCATGTCTGCACCATATCAGTAACATCACCTGAAAATAATCTGTTCACGGTCTCTATTGACCACTTTCACGGTAAATGTTTTCACAAAAAATTCGTACAAAACTCAAAATTGATTTCACTTTATACTTCGTTAAAACACTTTTCAATCAAAAACACCCTAATTGTCTTCTACGTACGGATAAATTATATGTAGAAACCATCCATGGACAGAAAGAGTATAACAAAACACACAGGTTTTTATCCGTGGACGGTGGATCGATATGAAAGGCAGCAGCACCCACTCAAATCAGCCAACCGCACTTTTTTCTTAACTATGGCAGGGAATAGATCAAGGACTCGCCGGACTCCAGTGGTGCCCAACCGGAGCTATGATCTCCGGCTGTCTACTTCTATGGGGGGAAGGAAACCCTCGCACTTCTTCAACATCATACTCCCCTCTACCGTTCACGAAAACAAATTGGTAATGCCTTCTCCCTAGCTACCTTGCTTGCTTGTTTGTGATTATTCTGATGCATGCCGTTTAAAAATGGGATGGAGATAGATGATTTTGTATATTATCTAAATTAACTCATATATTTGCCACTAAAAAATAATTTTAACATGTCAAAGTTGTAAAGTTGTCATTTTTATTTCTTAAATCTTATTCCAGTAAGAACCCAATAACTCAGTAGTGATCATCCAACACAACAGCATCTGAGCCTGTCATTCTAGGTTGTGTCCAACCGGTTTTAGGAAACCAAAACCCACAATCAATGTAAGCCAAGTAAAATAATTATTCCGACATATTTATCACTAAGATAATAATTAGTGATTGGGTTTGGGTGCAAAGCGTTTTGGACCTTTCTAAGAATTTATGGTTGAAGACTTGAAGTGAGCATAATGGTTAAAGGCAGGGAGGTAAAGTGAGCGAAGGATTTAATGACTAATCTTGTCTACCAAATAAATAAGCATTAATAAACAAAATGGAGGGAAATTAAAGAATGATTGTGCTGTCACTAGGAAGTTTATGGTCTCACACTCCCTTAGCTAATTAACGATTTCTTGGCGAAAATGTTGATTTTTATTCAAAGTCAATATCTTTTGTTTTTTGTTTGCAACACATTGGTATTGAAATTCATCTGTTGACGAGATATTTTGGGGAATGTGATGAGTCCTACCAAAAAAACTCATAATAGGGCCGGGAAAAACCAGAACTTGGAACCTTTAAACAAAGCATTTGAAGTTAGTGGTGTATGCATGCGGCACTAATCTGCATCACATGCATGTTTCCTCGATTCTATTTGACATTGTAATTAAGACAATAAACTTATTTTGGTGGCTGCAGATGATCCCGGTAAAGTTTGTAATGGAATTTGGGGATGAACTGTCTGATGTTGCTACACTCACTGTTCCCAATGGTCATTTTTGGCAAGTGGGGTTGGAGAAAGGCAACAACGAGATTTGGTTTGATGATGGTTGGAAGGAGTTTATGGAATACCATTCTATTGATTATGGCTACTTTTTAGTGTTCAGGTATGAAGGAAATTCAAAATTCCATGTTCTTGTACTCGATTGTACTGCAACTGAAATTGAGTATCCATTGAGCAAGGATTGTAACAAGAATGTTACATCCAGCCGAGAGAGAGCAATCCAAGCAGCAAAAATGTTGAAGCCTGCAAGTCCTTCATTCATGAGCATCTTGCGGCCCTATCAGATAGAAAAAGCTACTTTGGTGAGCCTTTCTAATTCTACATGATGTGATCATGTTTTTCAAATCTCTCTTTGAATGTAATCATTATTGGTTGCAATCCTTGTTTCTTGTGCAGTATGTGCCTGTTGGATTTGCTATCGAGCATCTTACTGGGGATGATCAGTTTGTCAAGCTTCAGACTACTGACGGAAAACAATGGGATTCCTGGTGCTATTGCCATACAGTTTCAAGTAAAGCAAAGAATATAGGGTGGGCTCAGTTTTGCAGGGACAATGATTTAGCAGCAGGAGATGTGTGTGTCTTTGAGCTGATCAAGATGAACCCTGTTGTGCTTAACGTCTCAATATTTCGCCTGGCTGACTATTGACTAAGCAGTGAACTAAATATGTCTGACTTATAAGATAACTCGTCTAAACTCAGGATCTGGTGATATTAATTGTTTCATGTCTGGTCTTTTTATGTACTTATTTATTTTCCTTCAAATGCTGATTCTTGAAGTCTTTCATATCATCAGTGTGTTGGACAATGGAATTTTCTGCAGTTACCCTCAATCGTAGAAAATTTTGCAGCAATTTGAGAGACAAAATTGAACAATTAATGGACACTTTGGTGGGTACCAAAAGAATTTCAGTAGGAAGAATATTGGTTGGTATTTTGCAGGTGAAGTTGTGGGGAGATAAGTATAAACTTTTGAGGTTATATAATTAAGCATCATGTTCACTGATGAAGAGGGAGGATGATGTGCTGAAAGTTTCAATATTTCAAGTGGCTGATATGCAGGAGAAGCAAACTAAGCTGTTTGGCGGTACCTAGCTAGTACTTTGTGGCAATTCTGAATTTTAGTCTTGACATGTTCCTACATTCAAAGTGAAACTATATATTATTGGACGACCAATCAAATAATGGGATGATGTAGAAATCAATATATCTTGTTCTGGCAGAGGCATGCAAGCTTTTCAATACGTCTAACCAAGTTGTGACGGGAGAGTTCACCAATTTAATGAAGAGAAATGATTCGGTTTTCTTCTTATTCTTTCAATTTTCAAAATTACTTAGATTTTAAAAATTGAAATGATGGAAGAATTATTGAGGAAGGATGTATAGCACGTCTCTTTAATAAATTAAAGTGAATGATGAAGTTAAAGAATGTAAGAAACTCTGTAAACCATTTTATAAAAAGCAAATAATATTTTGGTAGGATAATAACAATAAACAGAACTTTACTTCTTATTTGACCAAAAATAAAGTAAATGACGACAAGTAATAAATGAAGCTTGCTTTAATCAAAAAGTAGTTTTCTTTAAAGTAAATATCTTGTAAGAAAAGTTATCTCTACAAGAAGTAGAGATTCCTTTTTCTTTGTCTTTGTGCCTTTCATTTCTCTATCAAAGAGTAACAACTCCTCCTTTGTGAGGACAATATTTTATATTTTTTTTTGGATGAACTTAACTTGAAAAGTTTTCTAGAGTGTTTAGCCCATTCAAGGTCCCATATCTACCATTCCAAACCTCCTATTTGAATCCATTAACATAATTTGAGTTAAGTGATAGGTCCAATATGTTCTATCAAAACTTCTCAAGAAAATTTCTCATATATTAATCTCCTTACCGAGCGATACTAGCAGTTTTTAAGTTGCATTTCTTATACTAAAATTTTTGGTTCTGTCCTTGAACACAAGCGTCTTAGCTTGTTGGTAAGTTCAGCATCTTCTACTTATTAATTATTTCTTCGAAGGAACTAGGTGAAAAACTTTAGCAAAACCATCATTGTCTCATCTTGACAACCTTGGACGACAATAGACATTCCATCATTATAAGGGAAAGGGGATTGATGAGAATGAACTAGTTCAAAACACAAGGAAAAATACAGTAATTTACTGTATATCAGAAAATAAGGTCAACCATTACTTTATTAATTTAAATTTAAATTAATCCTTTCAAAAAAAAAAATTAAAATAAAATAATCTATACTATTGTAGACAACAGACATAAATAGATAACAATTACTACGTACCAAGACTTTAACAATATAAAGAGTGTTTTATTCGATTACTATTGTTTACTCTGTTCTCTTGACAAGATTAAATAATCCCATAATTTAAAATTACTTTAGGGATAGGATGGACCCTGGATAGGATTTGATCCTTGGTGCGTATTGGATATATGAAAATTAAAGTTGACTTATAACCTTAAGGTTTTTAATTAAATAAATACAAAGTGCTTAACAGGGTTAACATGAAGCCATAGATGTACATGTTAAAGTGAAATTACTATAGCCTCCTACGTTTAAACCCCCGTTTCCTGTCACATCCATGTATAATTTTCTATCATGGAGTTTGAGCTTTGACGGAGTTAAGTCTATTCGGACACATAATAAACAATAATATATGTTTTTTTTTTGTTTTTTTTTTTTTTTATCAAAAACGTTTTTAAAAAAAAAAACTAAAAAAATCCCATCTTGTCTATGTTTTTCGATATTAGTTTTGTTGGTAACATATGATCGGAGAACATGAAGAGTACTCTAAGTTACTCTCGGAATCATCTCAGGAGAACATGACAAATCAACATATCGATGTTAGGTTTCGGGATTGGACACATCTCGAGACCAAGTTTCATCCACTACATTCAAGCCTGGGACAAGCATATCCCAAGATACTCAGACATTCATCTTAACACGGAAGGTACAAGGGATCTTTATTCCTTAAATCTAAGAAGAGTGTTGCTGAGTCTCAACCCTTGCATTTTCAGGACTGGATCTTATCTCGAAGAATTCATATTAGATTCCCACTCCGAGTTGAATTGGAGTAGAAAACACAATCCGGGTCCAATTAGCACTCATTGAAGAATTTAATTTAACAATCATACTTCCAAGTCATGTTGAAATACTTTCAAATCAAGTTGAAGTATGAGACATAATCCAAGTCTGACTTAATTTCTCCATCTATAAATAGGCACTTACACTATGTATAAACCTGATACTAAAATCTTGTGTTTTGAGAATACACTCTCTAAGAAATTGACTTAGGGTGCGTTTTTTAAAAAAATAATCTGCAATTTTAAACCAAATCGCAATTTTAGGGTGTTTGGGATTGCGATTTTAAAAACGCAAATTTTAAAATCGCAAAAAAATTTGCGATTTCCATAAGTTGATTAGAGGGTGCTTATTTAAAAAAGTGCGAATTTAATACAAAATCACGATTTCTATTAAAAAGATATTTTGTGCAATAGTTACATTTTGTTGAGCGGGAATGAAAAAAATATCAAGAATACCCATCTAAAATATATTAAAACCCTTCTTTTCTCTTTTTTTTTTTTTTTTTCTTCATCCTCTCTGTCTCGTTCATCCTTTCTCCGCCCTGTAGTAGTATGCGTCGCTCTTGTCCATCTCTTCGCCCCTCTACCAGGTAATAATCTCACCTTAATATTTTCTTTCTCTCCATATAACTCCATTGCTTTTGTAAAACTTTTCATTGTTTGGTGTTCGATGTTATTTTATGTGGTTTGTATGACTACCGTGCCTTTTTATATATGCGTTTATGTTCTTCGACCATTTCTACAGAGTAAAGTTGTGATTTTTTTTTTTTTCAAAATTTTATTTAGATTATCGTGCATGCATAGTGACCTGCAATCCATCATAGTATGCAGTGATAGATCACTGTACACGTACAGTAATGTGTGAGGCTTTTTATATATGCGTGTACAGTAACCGTGTGAGGCTTTTTCTTTAACTGTGCACTGCATAGTGATGTGCACAATGACGATTTTTTATGGCTTTTTTTTTTTTTTTTAAAGGTACTGTACAGTAACAATTTGTGATGAATTTTTATTTTTATTTTTATTTTTTAATGGGTATTGCACTCTAACAGTTTGTGATATTTTTTTAATGGGTAATAAACAGTGATAATTTGTGATTTTTTTAAAAAAAAATTCTCATTATTAGTTTAATTTGATGGATTGTTCTTTTATTTTTTTTATTATATGTCTGTTTGGAATATGTTTCAAGAAAAAAAAAATACAAAAACAAAAAACCATATAGAAACAAGTAATATAGCAATATATAATTGCCTAAGTAGAAAACCCAAAGTTAATGTCAAATTATAAGTCATACTTTTGTTTGCATAGGTGTGAAAAATGGAGTCTTATAGACAGTGTTAGTTATTTTATTGTTATAAAGAAATGTCCTTATTGGTAATTTGGTAATGAAATCGCAATTATATGCTAATGTTATCCAAACACTCAATTGATGAAAAAAATGTTTTTTAGCATGTTTTACAAAACGCATGTGCGATTTAAAAAAGTAACAATTTTGAAAATACAATTTTTAAAATCGCACTCCCAAACGAACCCTTAGCCATCAAAGACTCAGGCGAGTCTTATGATAAAAGGTAGAAAATTATTAAAGTTTGAATTTATATTTTGACTTGTATTATGAACAAATAATTATAATATATATAATTAAGTTAGGTGGTCCCAGAAAAACTAACCATATTGATAAGTTTGGTGGACTAAATCAGAAGTTGATGCAAAATGAGTATACATACCTTCTTACAATAAAACAAAACCTGTCGCTGGCGACGATGTTTACTGTACTGTCTCCGACCGGCGTTGCTAAAAAACAAGAATCGAAAGTAGTGTTTGAGTTATTATTATTCCTCAGTTGTCCTCACTGTTTCAGCCATATCACGATATTGCCACTCAGGAACATTTTTCGCTTTTACAAAGTTCTTCTGCCCTTGTGAATATCTTGATTCGCTTTGGACATAATAAGTGCACAACTCGACTTTGCTCAACAGAAGTTCACCAACTTTACTCCTCTCCTCTCAAACAAAGAGGCAACAAAATTTAGAATCTCGAGGGAGAGAGAGAGAGAGAGAAAGACGATGGAGAGAAAGACTGTGGTGATATGCAGTGTTGTGGGGTTCTTGGGGCTACTATCAGCTGCTACTGGATTTGGTGCAGAGGGTACTCGGATTAAGGTAAACAAAAATCGTATGTTTATGTGGGTTTTGCTTAAAGTTTTTATTTTTTCTTTTTGCTTATCCTTTGATGGGCTTGTTTTTGATTGTCGTTTTGTTCCTTTGTCTTCATAATCTTGCTCTTGTATGACCCTAGCCCTCTGATTTGTTGCTGAGAAAAACCTGGGGAAATGTTACAAAGTGAAAAAAGTAATCTTCCTTGCCGTTTCATTTTCTAGTAAATCTTTCAGCGGAGGGGGAACTTTGATGTGGGGAATATGAGGTTTATAACTTTATAGCTCCAATTTGTTTAATATATTCAATTTTTTTTTTTTTTTTTTGTTGAATAAGAAGTTTTATTCAAGCAACTGAAAAATCACATGAAAACCAGCTTAATGCTGCACACCTATGGCAATTCAACTAACAAGAACAAAACGTATCTAAGAAACATCAAAATACAGAAAAAAGATTCCTCCAAATAGTACAAAAGACTTTATTTTGAATAAAGTTTTGATTCTCTTGCTATTCTATATCTCACATGCATCATCACTCCCTGCAGTAAACTGATTTCACTTTTAACTTTCTCATTGTGGGGTCTTGTATTTCAATCTAACCAGATGTGGTAGATGTTAGCTGCTCAATCAAGCTTACGGAGTGCAGTCTTAAAGCCCTTACCTTTAAGCTTACGCACTTTTTATCCCAGCTTTGAACATGTTTACTAACCAAACATTTCTTTAATTTCTCTTTCGAAACTCTCCTGGTGAAAGAGCATTCAAAAATAGATGATCTCTAATTTCAAACTTGTTTATGTGAAAAGTGCATAACATGTCTCCAGTATAGCCTCAGTTTGCTTATCTCTTCCTCGTTGTAACTTTTTTTTTAACAGCTAACTAGCTAATAAATACATACTTAGGGATAATATTTGCAAACTGAAGAAGTTTCAACCAAATGAAGATAGGCAATTTAGCTGGAATTACCTCCCAACCATACTTCCCAGTAATTGAAGGAATCCAAATAATTGCATCTTGTCTGATCAGAACTTGGTGGAATTTTCTTTGAATCAACACCAAATCTTTGGATCTTGGTGGAGGCCAGAACCAATTACCATTCTGGAGAACGATAGAAGCCTTCACAAACATAGAGCTACCAAAATATACAAAATTTTGTGCCCAACTTTTTGATATGATGGTCATTTTGGGTGCCAATTATCGTGCCAAAGAATAATTGAATAACCTTCACCCACAATATGCTTGAGAAGAGGCCTAGCAATAGCTCTTAGTTCAAGTATTTTCCTCCAACCCCAAGAGCTCTCCCTTTTTCCTTAGACCCAAACTGCCCTCCTTTTTAGGTACACAAAGTAAATCCCATGCTACTTTAGCTCAAGAAGCTATGACATCAGTACCATTCCACAAATAAGAAACAAACTTGTGTTCAATTAACTTCATCACTCTTTTTTTGTTTTGGGACAAATGAATTTATATTAATAACAAACAAAGAATACAACACACTGCAGAATCCTGCTAGATCCCCCGATGCCATAAACGGCACCTTACAAAAGACTACAAATACCATTATAAACACTACAGAACCAAAAGCTAACAATCAGCCTACTATACTAGCAAAACAGCAGCCTCTATACAACTCTGCTACTACTAGCCAAACAACATTTACAATTCAGAAACCACAACAGTATCAACTTTACAATTCAAAAAAATCAACTCAAACATTCTAACCAAATTTCAAAAAACACAAGACAGCAACTTATCTGCACAAACATTTGAAACTGCACAGATCAATCTGTTGTCTCTACACTATGCCAAACAACAACTCTACACAGTACACAATCAGCTTCCATTGCAGCCTCAGCATCCACTCCCACCTCAAATAACAGCTCCTCTCACATGGAGGCCCATTCAGTAATACTGAAACAGTGCTGACCTTACATGTGAACAACAGAATAAATTTTAATATAATGGGGGTGACCAAGCCTACTGGCCTGTGATACTGTGTCATAAATCACCTCCTGAAAAACTTAATCTGTTAGGATGTAGGCCGACAAAGTTTTTTGACCTAAAAAACACTGATATAAAAGGAGCTTTCAAAAAAGTAAACAGAGAGGAGTAGCATTTGATGGCAAGAGGTATGGAAGTCTTGTTCATGAATGCAGAAAAAAGCATGTGTCGGTGGCAAGGACACAAATTAGGAAATTCTCCTTGGTACTTGTGTTTTATATTGTATGAGCTAACCGTTATTACCCAAGTTGTCTTCTCTTAGAAATCCACTGGTTTGTATTTAAACTCTTGCACACACAATTTAGATAACTGAATCTATTTTTTTTTTTCTTGATCTATGGATCTAACTGACAAGCGTAATTGTCTTATACTTTAAGGCTAGTACTGGAATGAATTCCATCCCTATCTTCCCTTTTATACCCTTAAGTTTCTGAAACTTCCTCCCCTTTTATCTTTAGCTTAAAACTAGAAAATCTCACACTAGTTGTTCTATTTACCACAGTTCTCTTTTTGAGACACTGTCTCTTAACCTTCAACTACCTGGGTTGTATTTTTGCTCACTCACTAAGCCAATGGCTAAGAAGTGGTCTCTCTTTGGAAGTGAAGAATTGTCATCCACAGCCCTTGAGTGTTTGCGGTGGCATGATTGAGTGGAGCATTTTTGCCAATGCACAGGGCATACTTTCTGGCCCAGCCAGCTTTCAAGATTTGGGCAGTTCGATAAAGTTGGAGTTGCAACTGGCCTTGTTATCAACGATGAGAAAGATAATTATATTTGTCTGAGAAATTGGAGAGTATGTCCTCTCCATAGTCCATTGTTCTCTTTCAGTTTCAGTTTGCTCTTTCTTCTGCCATCTAGTTTTTGAGATTCAAATGACAGTTATTCCCTCAAATTTCTTTCAGTTTCTGTTTGTTGTTCTGTTTTCCCACCCTCTTGTCTTTCGAGATGCCAAATGAGATTCATGCCCTCAAGTGGACTTCTAATTGAGGGCAACTATTATTAAAGATGAAACAGG
>NC_081541.1:6548185-6567435 GCF_901000735.1 Corylus avellana
GGAAATTCTCCTTGGTACTTGTGTTTTATATTGTATGAGCTAACCGTTATTACCCAAGTTGTCTTCTCTTAGAAATCCACTGGTTTGTATTTAAACTCTTGCACACACAATTTAGATAACTGAATCTATTTTTTTTTTTCTTGATCTATGGATCTAACTGACAAGCGTAATTGTCTTATACTTTAAGGCTAGTACTGGAATGAATTCCATCCCTATCTTCCCTTTTATACCCTTAAGTTTCTGAAACTTCCTCCCCTTTTATCTTTAGCTTAAAACTAGAAAATCTCACACTAGTTGTTCTTTCTAAAGTCTATTTACCACAGTTCTCTTTTTGAGACACTGTCTCTTAACCTTCAACTACCTGGGTTGTATTTTTGCTCACTCACTAAGCCAATGGCTAAGAAGTGGTCTCTCTTTGGAAGTGAAGAATTGTCATCCACAGCCCTTGAGTGTTTGCGGTGGCATGATTGAGTGGAGCATTTTTGCCAATGCACAGGGCATACTTTCTGGCCCAGCCAGCTTTCAAGATTTGGGCAGTTCGATAAAGTTGGAGTTGCAACTGGCCTTGTTATCAACGATGAGAAAGATAATTATATTTGTCTGAGAAATTGGAGAGTATGTCCTCTCCATAGTCCATTGTTCTCTTTCAGTTTCAGTTTGCTCTTTCTTCTGCCATCTAGTTTTTGAGATTCAAATGACAGTTATTCCCTCAAATTTCTTTCAGTTTCTGTTTGTTGTTCTGTTTTCCCACCCTCTTGTCTTTCGAGATGCCAAATGAGATTCATGCCCTCAAGTGGACTTCTAATTGAGGGCAACTATTATTAAAGATGAAACAGGACTGTTGCTAACGCACCCAAAAGACAGTTACAGTAGCAGGACCCTTAATCTATTTATGCCCACACCTTAGACTCCCAATATGGAGTATAAGGCGATTGAGGCTGAGTGCCTTTCATTTCGTGTTGAGATTTTTTTCTGCATAATAACAATTATTCTTTTGCAACAGTGGTCTTCAGTTTTATGATAGAAGCAATGCTGAAATGTTACACTATTTTCATACCCCCAGGGTTCTCAGGTTCAGTTTCCTTCTCCTTCTGAATGTGTATACCCTCGGAGTCCTGCTATGGTTCTTGGTTCAATTGCAGCACTGGCTCTTATGATAGCTCAAATAATTATAAATGCTTCAACTGGGTGTATGTGTTGCAAAAGAGGTCCTCAGCCTTCTAACGCTAACTGGAGACTAGCACTGGTCTGCTTTGTGTTTTCCTGGTAAGTTTCATGTACTAATTGCTGATAGAAATCTTATTCCAGTCTGATTATTTTTTGTCTAATTCTCTAAGAAATATTGTTAATGAGGACCATCAGTCTCTGAATTTAATAGGATTCTTTCAATAAAAGACCTGGATTCTGACGGGCTTGAATATTAAACCCAGAGTGGTGTAACACTGTTCTATAAAATTGTTCCATGGTACATATAACCACTTTTCTGGTTTCTCGTTAATTTGGAGCTGTACCGATCTGTTAGCCATTTCTTATGTGGCCATATGTCTTCCTTGACAAGTGTAAGAGCTTTTCTGCTGTCATGCATAAGTTGTTCTTCCTGAAGTAGGTTTGGCACCCCTTGACAACTCTTATGTGCCCCTTTCATGACCAACCTGTTAAGTTTAAAAGCTGCTACATTTTTTATTTTTAAACTTGTGATTATTATTATTATTATTATTATTTTCTTTCTGATTCTCACTCACAGTAAGTTTTCTTGACGAAAGGAGGTGCTCGTCTTTATAGCATTTTCAAGAATCTTATCATGGAGAATATAGTCATGCTGATAATGTAGCAGTTGGGAAGAGCATTTACACCCTGCACTCAGTTCTCTTCATGGCATGAATAATTACTTTCACCTTGCACTCCTCTCTCTTTATAGCATAAAATTAGGCTAGGTGAATGTTATAAACACTGTTGCAAATGAAGTGCATAGGTGTATGTTGCTTTGGTCAGGATCTTTACATAAACATTTTTCACCTCAATCACTAATTGGTTTTCAATTAAAATGGTATATTTCACACTGGAGCAGGTTCACATTTGTCATAGCGTTTCTTTTGTTGCTGACGGGTGCTGCACTCAATGATCAACATGGTGAAGAAAACTTGTACTTTGGCAGCTACTCTTGCTATGTTGTGAAACCTGGAGTCTTTGCTGGAGGTGCCTTTTTGTCCCTTGCAAGTGTGATTCTTGGTCTTATCTATTATCTCAGCATTACTTTGGCGAAGAACAGTAACGAGCCATGGGGCAATCCTGCTGTTCCTAATCAAGGAGGGCAAGGAGGGATAGCCATGGGACAACCTCAGTTTCCACCACAAACTACCCAAGAACCTGTTTTTGTACATGAAGACACCTATATCAGACGGCAATTTACGTGATCGGTAATTTTTTGTTCGAACAGCGTCCAGTGAATTGTGTTCCTATAAACATGTGGCAATATGCTGCAGTCAGTCTTAAAAACGGTTGATCTTGTTGCTGGCATCGATAAAATTATTTAATTTTTCTTCAGTAGTTGGAGTTTCTTTTAGGGCTGTATATGTTAAATGAAAAAACGCACTATATTTGGACATGAGTTGAATGGATCAAAGGTTAAGAAATATGCTTATTCAATGGTTGTGATAATTTCTCAAAGATGGTTTGAGCTTTTCTTTTCCTTCCCATCCCCCAAAGATAATTTCTTCTCACCGTTGGACACCGCTCATATCATGGATTTGAAAATAGAAACAATATTTAAAATCGTCATAACATAACAGTAAATTCCGGAATTGCAAAAACTTGCTCCCTAAAAGGCACTGTGGGTGTAGGTTGAATGATTTGGCTCTCAAGTTATGCACCCAACACTACAAAAGAAACGAAGAGCTTTAAAGAAACATATTTGAGCATTGACACCTTGTGTAATAGGAGAATTGAAAACAAGTAGACTTAAATAGAATTGAATCAAACAAGAAGGGTGTACCACATAATAATAAATCTTTTCTGTTCTTAGAGCTTCAAGCACCAACATTGTCATGGGAAGCCCAATTTGAAAACCTCTAATAACCCCATACCTAGGACAATGGAAGAAACATCGTCGGGGAAGAGTACAACTTAAAATACCTACCCGTGCCACGTGTACTATAATGGCCCACTAAAAGATAAGGCTGATAGTAACAGCTTCTCTAAAAAAGAGAATATTTGTTGCTTGGCTACTCTTATGTGAAAATTTCGTTTTGTCGTAGCGTTTCCTCAAGCGAGAGGTAATTCTCAGCTTCTTCCTCGTGATTCTTACGCCTGGCTTTTCTTTTCTGTTCAAAGCGTTTGACGGACTCAAACGTTGGAGGTGTTCCTCATTGAGACGCTCGAGAAACTTCCTTACTCATTCTTTGTTTAGTATACAAGCATATATTAATCTCAACTAACATCTTCAATGTTGACAAATGATGACACATGATAGGAGGCATCTCAAAATAATAATGTCATCGATCAACAAATAGTAGTAGGCTGGTGGCATGAAAGTCAAGGTATAATTTGATTATAGAAATACGTAAAAGAAAATTAAAGAAAATTAAAGGTCCTTCATGCTGACCAAGTAATAAACCTTAAAACCGATCGAACATGTTCTCCGAACTTCAACGCTAAGAAAACAATATTAAAATATTGCTGAGATAAACCTTAAAGCCCGATCGACAATAATGTTCTCTGAATTTCAATGCTAAGAAAACCAACAATTCAACGAAGATGTTAATTCTTCGGGTCCAAGTGCTAAGAACATAAGATTTAAAGGACAGCTAATATAATATAAGTGATAAACTTTGTTTTGTCAAATCAACCCGGAATGTCCTCCTTCTCCAACGGGCAGATTCTCCCTTTGTCCTCCTCCTCTCCTATTCATCTGATCATGATCCCCCTTACCTTTCCTTGTTGTATTGTATTGTTTTCTATTTGCTCTTATAAAAATAAATAAAACGTGCTTTCACGACAATGTTCTCCGAGTTTCACTGCAACCTTCCTGGTCGGTCGCATATCAGCATGTGTTGCCTGTTCATGGCGTTGGGAGGTTGACATGTAGAATTTATATTTATTTTGGACCTTATAATTAATTCTACCACCCTTGCACCTCAATATATATATAAATAGTTGGCCAACTTTACGCTAAATTAAACCTCTCTTCGAACAAAGAGGCATAGAATTCATCGAGAGAGAGAGATTATGGATGGAAGGGTTGTGGTGACATGCACTGTTGTGGGACTCTTGGGGCTATTATCCGCTGCTGCTGGTTTTGCTGCCGAGGCTACAAGGATTACGGTAAAAGATTTAGTATACTTATTATTTCTCATATATATATATATATACACACACTAACTTTAAAAAAAAAAAAAAAAAAAAAAAAAAGGAGGTAACTTTACTTTAGACTCTAATTAAGAGGTGGCATGTTTGGGGTGACTTCGGCCACCCCCAGGCCCAACTGGAGTGGCCGGCCACCCCTTAATTCTATTTTATTTTATTTTTAATTTGGGATAGGAGCATTTTGGGGAAAAAAAAATAGTTAGAATGGTCGAATTGCAACAATTTGAAAGTTTGGGGCGGTAAAGAGCCGCTTTTTAAACATTGAGGTTAAAAGTGCAAATTGGTGAATAGTTCAAGGGGGTAAAATGTATTTTCCCCATTTTTTTTTTTAATAATTTTTAATTTGAAATTAAGGGTAAATTAGAAATTTTATAAAAAAGTTAAGGGTATAAACGTCATTGTCGCACTTTTAACTTTTAAAATCTGACGGAGGGGATTCAAATTTACTACAATTGAAAGTTCAAAGGCCCAAATTAAGAGATTTCAAAGTTCGGGGGTATGTCAAATCGCGTGGTAGTTCATAAGTCTAAAGTAAAGTTACCAAAAAAAAAGAAAAAAAAATAGCTTGTTGCCCATGTCTACTACATGGGGTTTTTAGTCAAAAAATTTGTACTGCTCTGTGTTTAATTTTTTTACTATATATTTTAGTAAACCCTCATACGGCATCAATTCAACAGGTACATTTTAGCAACTCCTAATCAGTACATGCATGATAATAGAGAAATTAAAAAACGAAGTGGTCATTGTCGAATTATCTAAAGTTAAAATATGAGTTAGTCTCTTTTAATTTCACCTGTCAAGTTAGAATTTTCTATTAATTCTTTGTCGATGGAATTAAACGATGCTGAAATTAATGTTAATTAGATTTTACTTTTATTTCCATAGCGTTCTCAGGTTTATGATTGTGCATTATACCCTGAGAGTCCAGCCGTGGCTCTTGGTTTAATTGCTGCACTAAGCCTTATGATAGCTCAAATAATCATAACCGTCTCAACCGGGTGTATCTGTTGTTGCCAAAGAAGATTTCAATTTCCTTCTGACAAAAATACGAGGCTAGCACGGGTTTCTTGGTATGTTTCATGATATACTAATTGCTGATAAACCCTCTTATTTCAGTTAATTTGATTCTTGTACAGATATCCTTTGAGAAATTTTCATTAATGAGGATTATCAGTTTCTAAACTTAAAACCATATTCTTCAGTGTGCCATGGTACAACTAACTCCATATATATAGTGAGTGCTAGGATTTTGGAGCGGGACATCAAGTGTATATTTATAAAGCCCTAATGGAATTAAAATGACCTTTTAAATTGGTCTCTTAGAGTTTTGGATTTGCATTGATTTAGTCTGTTTCATATTGGAGCAGGTCATTATTTGTGATAGCTTTTGTTTTGTTGGTGGTTGGTGCTGTATTTAATGATCAAAATACTGAAGAGAACATGTACTTAAGCAATGGCAAGTGCTATGTTGTGAAACCTGGAGTCTTTGCTGGAGGTGCCCTTTTGTCCCTTGTATGCGTGACTCTTGGTATTATCTCCTATGTCACCCTAACTTCAGCCAAGAACAGTAACAACCCACCGGCCGGCAATCCTAATGAAGGAGAGATAGCTATTGGACAACCTCAGTTCCCACCACAGAGGACTCAACAACCTGTTTGAACAATTTTTTGTTCCAACAGCATTTGGGTTCCTACGATTATTGGTATCGATCATCAAATTGCTCCAATAATCAATCAATCTTGAAAAGGATGATCTTCAATCACATTATGTTGTCTGCTGGCATCATCAATAAGATGTCTTTTAATTTGCTTTTCAGATGGTTTTCTTAAGTTTGTATGTCTTTTATGTAAGGGAAAAAAAACACGCAATGTTTCAATATAATGTATTCCACTATCAAGTTGTCGTAGAGATACATATATCTCTACGATTATTTCTTGGGCGCAAGCTGGAGTTCCTCGTAATGATCAAAGCATGCCCAACTTTAGATGTTTTGGTTCTTCATCAAGCCTTTCTTTCTTTTTGCTTGGAATTGATTTGCCACAACTACCAAAGATTACGCTGTAATAGACGCATTTGCAAGAGTGATCAGAGAGAGCGAGAAGCCTACAAGATGATGAGAGCCACTGTGAAAAAGCTCAGAGCCTGTATGGGTTCAAAAATTTGTAAAATTCTTATCATTTACAAAGTACGTAACACTGAAAAAAGAAAGCAGAAGAATCTGAAGTTTTCCACTATACAGTATAAGCCAGAACAACAATTGGGTTTTGTCACTTGCTTTTCGATGATCCTAATACCAAAAACAACTAGTACAACAAAATTTCTGTCCAACTTAAAGTACCAAGCTAGTGAACTTTACATTGCAAAGAGTATAAATAATTTGGATTTTAAGATGTTTAGTGCAGTGATCATGACACAACTAACTATTGTACTCACACTGAACATATCCAATCAGATTTCACGGAGACTATTTGAAATATGCTGCTTTATCCCAATTATCGGATGCGATTCACATGAGCAAAAGGCTCAGGGATTGCCTTGGGAGTAGGTTTGGCAACTTCCGGGACCCCAAAGACATTCCAGAATCTCAGTGTTTCATCCCCAGCTGCTGATGCCACCGTGCAACCATCTGGGCTCTGTAAAAAGTAGAGGACGAAAAACTATTAGGCTATGAACAGGGAAAAAAAAATCAGCAAGAAGATTTAAACTCTTTTTAAGTACCTGAGCCATAAAAAGAACCCTAGAGGTATGACCATTGAGCTCTGCCATCTTCACCATTGATGGGTACTTCCAAAGAATGAGCTGATTTTGAGTAAAACCATGAGAGCTAAGTAGCTCTCTCTCAGTCTTGCCCCACAGCAGAGAACAAACCTGAGAGCCAGTGTCGACAGAGTTGAGGCACGCACCAGTGTGGGTGTTCCAGAACTTTATGCACCTATCACCTCCACCTCCACCAGAAGCCAGCAAATTGCTCTGGAAAGGGCACCAAGCAAGGGCTTTCACGGCAGATGTATGGTCCTCAAGCCTGTGAAGCCACTGCGTAGCAGAATTTGAAGATGCTGTTGATCTGTCCCAGATGTGGAGGAGATTATCATTACCTCCACTCGCCAATTGCTGGCCTGAAGCTGACCATTTTAGCCCACAAACCTCTTGGCTGTGGCCTCTGTAGGTTTCAACAATGTGATCTCTGATTCTCACATCATTGTTAATGATCAAACTGTCCATTCCTCCGGTTGTAAGGATATGATTATTCCATGCCAGAGTCCCCACTCGCATTCTGTGACCACCTTTCAAGGTTCTTAGCTGCAAACACAACAATATAATAATTACAAGCATTAGCACAATTTTATATCAGAAAATAAATAAAGAATATGAAAGACAATGAAAATTTGAAGAACCTGTCGATTGGCTGTTGAATCCCACAACTGTACATCGGAATTGTTCAAGCCAATAGCAATGTGCCGGCCATCAGGAGCCCAGCTAACACTTGTAACGGGGCCATCTTCCTCATCAATACTGACAAGTTCAGAAGTAGAACCATTTGACGCATCCCACAGATAAACTGTATTTCCAAGCGCAATTGCGAGAACATTGCAGCTTCCCCAGTCCAGTAGATTCAGGTAATAATCATCCACAAGGTCAGGAGCATCTAATGTCCTCTCAGAAGTCTAAATATTATCAAACCAAATTAATTAGACCATAACAGCTTTCAAAAGGCAGCAAGAGAACTATAGGAATAAATCAACAAAGCAATAAGATTAAACCAGAAAGGTAACATGAATTTAACTAATCAAAAACTGAGTTCACAAATAGCGCTCATTCTCAAAAGATTCGCCATATCCTCCATATGCAGATAATCCCCCTACTCTTTATTATGTTCACCCACATAATAAAATTCAAATGGCAGCATTATCATAGTACCAAAAGACTCCATTTTTTTTTTTCCCATTACTCAACTATTTCAGCAGTTCAATTCAGAGGTCCACCCTAATAATCCATAATTGACATTAATCTGCCTAACTAGATGCTAAATTTACTCAAATCCATAATTTCTATGAGACATCCATGAAAGACTAAAATCATATGCCCACCTGAGGAATATGTCGTCGGGGCTTTGCTGGCTTATCACTGTGGAGAGAAGAGGAGAATTCACGTGGGATCAACTCCACCGGGGCAGGTGGCTTGTTCTTGAAGGCAAGAATTCGGGTCCGGTTCATGTTGAAAGCCTCAGCCAGCCGCTTCCTGTAGGCCTCTCTTGCTGGTGAGCTTGCAGCCGGGTTCTCCTTACCTTCTTTCCTCCCTTCTGTCAGCATGTAATGCGCGAAATCGAAGTCCATTGCTGATCTGTTTGGAATGAACCTATCCAACTGCTTATAAGCAAGAAAATTATATTAGACACTTCCAATAACAGCAGTTATTCTTATCTTCACAAAAAAAATTTAATCACAAATCTCTGATTTCAATAGATATGTATTTAATTCCTACTTAACAAACCCTAATTTAAGAAAAACAAATTACGTAGTGCCAATTTGAGAACCATTTTAAAAAAATAAAAAATAAAAAATAAAATTTGTCCAAAATTCAAATTCAGTAAAAAAAATAATAATAAAATCGAAATATTCATATAAAGTTGAATTTTTAAAAATGAAAATAAACTCCCCAGAAGTTTAATGAAAAGGAAATTTAATTTTTTTTTTTCACAAATGAAATTGAAGATAACCCAATTCAAAGTTCAATACATGAAGAATCGTATAAAAAAAACAATAATCTCAAAACCCTAATTAAATTTAGTAAAGAATTAAAAGAAATGGTAAAAACTATTTGAAGCAATAACAAAGATGTACGCAAAATAAAGGCAAGAATTAGGAAATTACGTTATCTCGAGCATTCTTTCTCTGCATATATTGTTCTTGAAGTGGGCACCGAGACTGCCCCTTCAAGTTAAAAGAAGTTCCTGCATCCATGACACTAAAACAACCAAAAGAATATATATACACAAAGCAATAGATAGAGCAAAACCCTCAAATAAAATTATCAAATAAATAAATAACAAATGAAGAAACAAAGCCTGCAAAAAAAAATATTTAGATTAGAGAAACAAAATATAAAGATTGAGAGAGAGTTGAGACGATCTTTGAGCGCTTTGGTTCGTGCGTCGTTTCAGAGCGAGAGAGAGAGAGAGAGCAACAGAGAGAGAGATTGGGGTTGAGCAATGAGACTAACAAGAGGGTTTATATAATAAGAGAAATGCGTTTCTCAAAAACAACAAATTCGGAAGGTCGCAACGGCTGTTTCTGAGAGAGCCGTTGAAATACGTGTTGACGAAAAGGTCCTTCCTTTGTAATCTCCTGATGACCAAAATGTCCTTTGTTTTTTTTTTTTAAATAAATATTCCAAAACACCCTTGTACTTATCTTAATTTTACCTTTTAAACTCGTTTTTAATTTTTAGATAACAGTTAAGTTTACCACGATTTTTTTAAATTAGAGAAATGAAATGTTATTTTGTGCTATTTAAGATTTTTCGAGCATACTCAGCTGATGTAATATGCTCAATAAAATAAGAGTATTATGAGTGAGGTGCAGCAGCCTTGAGTGCAAATTTTTAGTTGTATGAGTTTAATTTTGTGTTTAATTGTTCGGAGGCATTGACATTGTCCATCCAGGCACTTCTTAACTAAGTATTTGACATGGGGTATTTTGTATAGAGGATTTGCATGTCAACATGTCTCCCGGTGTCATTTATTCATCAAATTTAATTTATGTGCACTTAACTCAAAGAAGAATTACTCTACTATTGTTTCGAGTTAGACTAATCTCCCTTCGAGCTAAAAATATTCTAAAAACTCAAACCTTATTTATACTTTACATCACATCAATCAATTCAATTTTCGTTTTCCCTTTCAAAACTCTTTATCAAACACTTATATCCTAGTTTCTCTCGACATACTAATGTCCATTCAATAAATTAATAAAATATTTTGTTAAAATAAAAACATTAATTAGAAAATGGGTTAAAATGTGTACAATACTAGTGCACTGGGCACCTAGCAAGCATTTTGTGCACCCCCTTTGTCAAAGGCATTCTAGGAGAAGAAAATGAGCATGGCAGAAAATAAGTTATTTTTGAGCCAAAGAGTGATTGCGCATATATATACGCAGAAAATCTGACAAATTCATCCACCAATTAGGTTGATAACAACAGCTGAATCGATCTCAAAACTCCCTTTGATTGAACGAAGACAAAGAAAGTAGAAGCTTTCTTCTCAACTATAATCGTACATTTATATGGGATTTGTCCATCTTGGGCTATTTTTCTTGCAATCACACAACAACGAGAAAGAAACTGTCTCTGTTTTTCACTTACCCTTCACTTTTCTTGAAAAAGATTTTCCCGCAGAACTTTCTTGTCAATGGAACATAACATAGCTAACATTCTAGAGATTGCAACCATCATATTCCATATTCCATATTCTGAGAGAAAGTAAGACAATCAAAAAATGCAAATGAGAGTTAAGAAAATGGTAAATTTCCTTCAATATCTCCAAATTCAATATGAGTTAAGTCTTACAATTCCCTACAACAGTTCTTTCACACCAAAAATTACAAGAATTTTAGTTGTCTAATATAACTATTTCCAATTCAATTGTTGAAGATACTGGTTACAGATTCTTATTCTCCTGAGGTGGAAAAATCCAAGTGTATATGATACTTATAATCGTCTGTGGACTTAGAGTGGCATCTACCTTAAATATTCCTTCCAATTCATCTATCTGAAGCAAGTCTAACTGAGATTGCAAAAGCTTAGCAGGCATGAAATGATTCCCTTCTGCAGCTCTTTTCTCTAAACGAGCAGCAAGCACTTCGGCCGGGGCATCCAATAAAACAAACTTTACCACACTGGCATAGCTTCCCACATCATAATTTGGGTCAGCAGATCTGAGAATGTTTCTGTATCGCTTCTGGAGAGCAGAACACCCAAGAATCACAAATTTTCCACTGATTAAGCTCTCTCGTAAGGTATCCTGCAGTGTTTCAAGCCATGGAATTCGATCTTCATCTGTTAGTGGGATCCCTTTATGCATCTTTTCTGTTAAGTCAAACAAATTAACTTACTGAAAAGTGTAAATCAGATTATATAGTTTTCATCCAAAGAAATTACAGATAATATGAGTACCTTTATTTGATAGTGGGTGGTAATCATCAGCATCAAGAAAGCTGCCATTCATAAATTTTGCCAGCATCTCACCTATTGTGCTGTTGAACCAACATTTACATCAATGAATACAAAAAGAAACTGTGATATTAATATTAAGAAGGTAAGTACACAAGGTTAAAAAAAAAAAGTATAGGAAAGAAAAGATGGGAAACTACAGTCCTGAACTACTACTCCATTGCAATGTACCTCCAAAATATTAAGTTTTACAATGTACCCTACTTAATTACAAAGGGGCTGCAATGTCTCCCTTCTATTTGTTTGGCAAAGAATTAATATAATAAAAAAGAATTCTTCTACTCTCTATTTGACCACCAACAAGCATCAGGGGAATTAACGAACTGAATTTCTTTAGTAATGTTGCTTGACAATCAAGCTACATGAGATATAGGTGATTTAACAGGGCCGTTTAGATCCTTGAAATGTTTGCTATTGCTTCTTAAATTGGTTTTACAATACTATGAGCCTTAACAGAAATTTCTGGGATCTGTAAATCCAGTCTTTATTCAAAATCAAAGCAATAGCAACATACAAATGATTTTATTGCAAAATCAAGGTACAGATGTCAGATGAGGGTTAAGACTTACGATTTCCCAGCACCACTGACACCCATAATCACAACAGCTATTCCTGTGAAAATAAATAAATAAAATAGAAAATCAATATATAAAATCAAGAGACGAACATGTTGAAGAAAGAAAGACAAATGGTTTGATTCAGAATTTCAGAGATAGGAATTATAATCACTTTGAGCATCAACCAATTAGGGAAAGAAAATATGATGCGTAGAATTACCTTTGAGACCAGAAGTCATATTCAGACAACAAATCAAATTATCTACGTAGCCTTAGCTTATAAATAATTTATACACCTTTAAAAGTGAGAAGTGTGACTGATTCTTCCCCTAGATAAAGCATGGGGATCCCCTGCACAAGAGAGCACATGCTTTACACGCACAAACAAAAACAACATAACATGCTGTTGTTAAAGTAAAATAAGGCAACAAATTAAATAGGAGAATGCCAAGTATTGCATTTCAACTCAAACAAGTAGTTATTCTATGTGCATTCAAAACCAACAAAAGCTTGAGCCATGAAAAGTGCTGCAACTGCTTGATGAGTCACCATGGTTCAGAAAACCAATCTGTACATTGTCTACAGTTCTGCCATTACAGAATCACTATATAAGCTTAAGTCAATAATAGTTTTCTTTGACATCACAGTCAATAGCTGCAAGTACTGATGTTACTATTACTTCTCAAATACCCAATTCCAGCAACAGCATTGCATCAAATGCATATGATGATAAATCAGCCAAACTCAATGTAGAAATGTCACATTGTCGGATCATGAGCTGCCATTCCATCTAAAACCAATTGGTGTTAAGGGAGACAAATTCAAATCTTTTACGGACCTCAACATCGTAGCCAGCAGACCTGTTTTGAAAGCAGTCGCAGGGAGTAGTATTTTGTCCCAACACATATTACTAATAAGACAAAAGTATGCCAACTGCCAAAAATTTGATGACAATCACTGATTTATAACTTTTATAACCACCCTTAATGATTGAGTTTGGCTGATAAAGCAAAAACCACCATTGTAATTTTCCTTTCCTCTCATCTTACCCACACACGCGCGCACACAAAAAAAAAAAACCCACTCTTAATGATGTTCCCATGATGGAGACAATAACCGTTATCAAGTCCAGGGAAAGAATAGCAAGAGGTTGACATATTTTAAGATCGTACCCAACTGTCATTCAATGGAAGCAGGTCTTGTCTGAAATTTCAGAAGCTAAAACTTACAACTTACAATTTGCAATATGTTTTTTTAACTGCAGCAGGTGGGTCTGATAGCAATCAGACTCCGCAAGATCCAAATCTGATTAAGATTACATATACAAAGATCCAACTCTTAACAGAAAACATCAGATTCTGAATTCCAATCTAGAGTACCAAAAGAAAAAATTACTAAATCCAAGTTTAAGTCAGATTATGAATCTGAGTCTAGCATTTAAGATTTTGGTAAATTGCCCTCCTGTCCTCATTTACATGCACATATGTGTGTGTGTGTATACAATATACGGAACAAAATCAATCGGATCATTTCTACCTAGATACAGGTGCAATCCAATAAAAGTCAGATTTAGTAGGCCGTACTCAAGCACTAGCTACTTCAAAGTAGTCTCAATTCCTTACTTTTGGTCACCAGAGCAGTCTCAATTCAGAGTAACAAATTCAATTGCATTTGGATCCTGATTTTAACCATTTGACAGCCCTTCTCATACAAATATTTAAAGAAGAACTTGGAAACCAACTAGTAATCAGACAATAATGACTCTCCGATCTTCACATTCACATTAGCACAAACATCTTAAAGCCAACATTCATGACAGTTGAGGTATTCAAGTAAACTTAAGATTTTTTGGATTTGTATATGAACTTACCAAAGCAGTCTCAATTGCTTGCTTTTGGTTCTCTTAGCTGCGTCTTCAGGTTCTGGACAAATTTTCTGTAGCTTGAAAGCTCATCAGAGTTGCATCGACCACCTGCTCTATCAAATTACAGTGGAAAGTCAGTGACTTTTACAAAGAAAATCAACCCGCGGGCATCAGGCGCTCCTTTGTGTATTGTCCAGTACTTAAAGTTGAATAAATTGATCCTTTTAAATGGAGCCCATCACAAAAATTGAATTGCATTAATCCCAATTGATGATTCAAAAAGCATTCAATCAATGTAATGCCACATGAACTTAAGACAAAGGATTGAACTCATTTCAGACAAAATGGGTCCAACTTAATAATTCATGGATACCCCAGATGCCAATCAAACAAGAAAGAACGAAAAAAAAAAAAAAAAAAGTCATTCACGAAAACAAAAGCAAAACCTTGAATACTCGTAATCGGAAACGAAGCCCATTACCCCACTTCCATATAACAAATTGATCATCACCTGGACTTTCGTGCCACTAATATCACAAACAATCTTAGCGTAAGCCGAATTTCAAGGTTTTGATTGTTTCTTTTCTTGTTTGCAGAAGAATAAGGAAAAAGATGGTGGCTGGATAGGCTTGCCGAACATTGTTGACCAAATTGCAGGATGTTTTGAAACGGATTCTCACTTGTTTAGTTGTTTGATTGGAGGGACGTTCGTTGATAAAACAATCAGATTTTTACGTCAAACTAATCGCAATATGCCATGTGTCATACGCCCAATAAAACAAAAAATAAGCCATGTGTCATACGCCCAATAAAACAAAAAATAAAAACAAGTGTGGTGGGATGGCGACGCACCACCGGAGGGCGTGGTGGGTCACAATGGTTGTAGGTCCCATTGGCGAGTTGGTGGAGTTGCCCCACCATGCCCTTTGCTATGTTGTCAATGACCCAAGACTCAAGGTGATTCACCCACATTCTTGGTAGGTTGGTAGTTTTTTTTTGTTTTTTTTTTTTTCTGAAAAAATTCCAATTTCATTGAAAAAGGATTATGAGCATAACACCTTACATCACACAACATACAGCTATGAAAAATCGTAGCTTACATCATACAACATACAGCTATGAAAAATCATAGCTGAAGCTACGAGTTTACAAATCATAGATGCTTATATCAAAATTAAACATTCAAGACCTATCTATGCCATCAATATCCGCTAACCTATGACTATTTTTCAATTGTAACACAAGTTCTACTCCAAACAGACTCAACTCAATGCATAGATAGCTCATCTTTCTCGCTCTGAAAACAGATTACATCCACAACCCAAAGGTCTGGACAATCCTTATTTAAGCAAAAATACAGACAACAAAAAACAGAGAAAACTCAGCCCCAACAGAAAAACAGCTATAAAAGCACATATATGCTCCTGAGAAAACTAGATCTACTCCTCATCGACCCAAAACGGTCGGAAAACTACATCATTTTCCTCGTAGATCGCTCACGAGAGCAGATCTAAAGAGAAAACTATTATTCAAAACAAACAAAACAAGTAACACAGCCAACAAATCAGCAACGACCGGAATGGAGGTGTAGCACCCCAGATTTTTAAAGTCTTATTTTAGAGATATTAAATTGATGCTATGATTATATTAATATTCATATTAGGTAATGGCATTTACTTTGAGGTTGAGATATTTATTGATGATATTAGGTAATAATATTTATTCTTGAAGAATTTATTAGATCTTATGAATATTATTGGAATGAATATTGATTTGAGGTTATTATATCATGATGATGATTTTATTTTGATTATTTTATTGGGAGATTTAAGAGATATGATAATTGATGATTGATTGGTATAATTTGGAGTATGATTGTAATAATTGGTGATTGATTTTATGAGTAAGGAATTTGTGGGATTCAGATTATTAAGGGAAATTAGGTGAGAATAATATTTAATATTTTATTAGATCTGTTTTTAATAAATTGGAGTGAAACCTAACTTTCACGCCTACTTTTTCCCAATTTTCTCACCTGCTCCCACTTTTTCTTTCTTATTCTTTTTTATTCAAACCTAAACTTTGAGTTCACACCTAAACTTCTTTCTTATTCCTTTTTATATTCTTATTTTATATTATTTTTTCTTTTCTCCTTTTCTCCCCCGACAACTCTCACCAACTCTCACTCTTTCTTTCTTATTCATATTATTTTATTCATATTATATTATTTTTTCTTTCTTCTTTCTTTTCTCCTTCTGCCGACACTTTCTTATTCCTATTTATATTATTTCTTTCTTTCTTCTTTCTTTTCTCCCTCTGCCGACAGCTCTCACCTACTCCCACCTTTTTCTTTCTCTTTTAATCCTTCCTTATTTAAATGCCTCATTCATACCAAAGAGATGAGAGAAACCGAGAGTGAGATGAAATTTAAGACAGAGAGCTGAAGAGGAAGAAAGAGAGTTTAGGCGAGAGAGAGAGAGAGAGAAAGTGAAGGGATTGTTATGGGTATGGACCAACTGCAGCAGAACGGGTTTCAAGTAATTACCTTTGATGATCCATTCATGTAATCCACTGTAAGTATTCTTACTTACTGAGTATGATATTGATATCCAATAATACGGATTTTTGTGGTTTTATAACTTGTCTAGCATTTTGCTATATATGATTCAACAATGATTTATATTGTCGGAAATCAATTGACTCACTACTTCACAGTTTTTGTAGTGCTTGCAGGAATGGAAAATCAAGGTAATTATGCAGTTGTGATTAGAGATTCATATTGAGATGTACAGAGATTCCAAGTTGGTTAAGTTTTGTCTAGAGTTTAGACTGTCGGATAGATTTGTATAAATGCCTTGTACGACATAGCTTTGGGTATTTTTGTATAAAGAAAAGTATTTTAACAGTATTTTTTTGTATTGATAATTACAGTTTTTCCGCTATATGAGTAGCACCCCAGATTTTTTTAAAGTCTTATTTTAGAGATATCAAATTGATGCTATGATTATATTAATATTCATATTAGGTAATGGCATTTACTTTGAGATTGAGATATTTATTGATGATATTAGGTAATAATATTTATTCTTGAGGAATTTATTAGATCTTATGAATATTATTGGAATGAATATTGATTTGAGGTTATTATATCATGATGATGATTTTATTTTGATTATTTTATTGCGATATTTAAGAGATATGATAATTGATGATTGATTGGTATAATTTGGAGTATGATTGTAATAATTGGTGATTGATTTTATGAGTAAGGAATTTGTGGGATTCAGATTATTAAGGGAAATTAGGTGAGAATAATATTTAATATTTTATTAGATCTGTTTTTAATAAATTGGAGTGAAACCTAACTTTCACGCCTACTTTTCCCCAATTTTCTCACCTGCTCCCACTTTTTCTTTCTTATTCTTTTTTTATTCAAACCTAAACTTTGAGTTCACACCTAAACTTCTTTCTTATTCCTTTTTATATTCTTATTTTATATTATTTTTTTCTTTTCTCCTTTTCTCCCCCGACAACTCTCACCAACTCTCACTCTTTCTTTCTTATTCATATTATTTTATTCATTTATTTTTTTTCTTTCTTCTTTCTTTTCTCCTTCTGCCGACACTTTCTTATTCCTATTTATATTCTTATTTTATATTATTTCTTTCTTTCTTCTTTCTTTTCTCCCTCTGCCGACAGCTCTCACCTACTCCCACCTTTTTCTTTCTCTTTTAATCCTTCCTTATTTAAATGCCTCATTCATACAAAAGAGAGGAGAGAAACCGAGAGTGAGATGAAATTTAAGACAGAGAGCTGAAGAGGAAGAAAGAGAGTTTAGGCGAGAGAGAGAGAGAGAGAAAGTCAGTGAAGGGATTGTTATGGGTATGGACCAACTGCAGCAGAACGGGTTTCAAGTAATTGATAGATATTAAATTGATGCTATGATTATATTAATATTCATATTAGGTAATGGCATTTACTTTGAGGTTGAGATATTTATTGATGATATTAGGTAATAATATTGATTCTTGAAGAATTTATTAGATCTTATGAATATTATTGGAATGAATATTGATTTGAGGTTATTATATCATGATGATGATTTTATTTTGATTATTTTATTGGGAGATTTAAGAGATATGATAATTGATGATTGATTGGTATAATTTGGAGTATGATTGTAATAATTGGTGATTGATTTTATGAGTAAGGAATTTGTGGGATTCAGATTATTAAGGGAAATTAGGTGAGAATAATATTTAATATTTTATTAGATTTGTTTTTAATAAATTGGAGTGAAACCTAACTTTCACGCCTACTTTTCCCCAATTTTCTCACCTGCTCCCACTTTTTCTTTCTTATTCTTTTTTTATTCAAACCTAAACTTTGAGTTCACACCTAAACTTCTTTCTTATTCCTTTTTATATTCTTATTTTATATTATTTTTTTCTTTTCTCCTTTTCTCCCCCGACAACTCTCACCTCTCACTCTTTCTTTCTTATTCATATTATTTTATTCATATTATATTATTTTTTCTTTCTTCTTTCTTTTCTCCTTCTGCCGACACTTTCTTATTCCTATTTATATTCTTATTTTATGTTATTTCTTTCTTTCTTCTTTCTTTTCTCCCTCTGCCGACAGCTCTCACCTACTCCCACCTTTTTTCTTTCTCTTTTAATCCTTCCTTATTTAAATGCCTCATTCATACAAAAGAGAGGAGAGAAACCGAGAGTGAGATGGAATTTAAGACAGAGAGCTGAAGAGGAAGAAAGAGAGTTTAGGCGAGAGAGAGAGAGAGAAAGTCAGTGAAGGGATTGTTATGGGTATGGACCAACTGCAGCAGAACGGGTTTCAAGTAATTACCTTTGATGATCCATTCATGTAATCCACTGTAAGTATTCTTACTTACTGAGTATGATATTGATATCCAATAATACGGATTTTTGTGGTTTTATAGCTTGTCTAGCATTTTGCTATATATGATTCAACAATGATTTATATTGTCGGAAATCAATTGACTCACTACTTCACAGTTTTTTGTAGTGCTTGCAGGAATGGAAAATCAAGGTAATTATGCAGTTGTGATTAAGAGATTCATATTGAGATGTACAGAGATTCCAAGTTGGTTAAGTTTTGTCGAGAGTTTAGACTGTCGGATAGATTTGTATAAATGCCTTGTACGACATAGCCTTGGGTATTCATGTATGGAGAAAAGTATTTTTTTTGTATTGATAATT
>NC_081541.1:6567535-6569070 GCF_901000735.1 Corylus avellana
ATCTCATCTCTTGTACTTTTTTTTGTACTTCTTTTGATGCATCTTAGGGCAACATGTAGGAGGGTTTATCATCATTTTTCTTTCTTATAATCATCATCATTTCTCAACTTTCTTTTCTTAAAATGGAAACTTTTCCAAATATAAACTTGTTGTGCTTAAAAAGCATTTAAAGAAATATAAACTTTCTAAATAATTCTTTTGGAAATCCTTCATGCATGCAACATATCTCCATGACAGGTAAATAAAATAATCATTTACAGTTTGATACAAGAATATATAAATAGCATGACAAGAATATATAAATAGCATGACATGAAGTAATTTTAGAAGGGGTAGTGAATTTACTTACCTCTAGACTGAAACTAGAAGTGGTATGAAGGAATCTAGTTGCTCCAATATGACTAACACCACTAGTATAACTTTTGAAACTAATTTCTAAAGTCCGCTATCTCTTGTGTTCTTTCTTTCTTGTAGCGCTTGGTCTCGCCCTTTCTCTCTCTGTTCTGAGTAAATACTCTTAGAAAGAAGAAAGACCGAGTAAAAAGCGGAAGAAGGAAGAATATATGCAAGAGATGGGAGAGGAGATGAGTTGTGAAAATTGTGAAGGAGAAGAGTTCTATTTATAGGAGAAAATCAAATACTATTTCACCAACCCCATACTATTTCACCAACCCCATACTATTCCACCAACCCTATACTATTCCACCAACCCTATACTATTCCACCAACCCTATACTATTTCACCAACCCTATACTATTCTACCTTCTTATTCTACCATCCTTATACCTACCATTTACTATCTTATCACCAATTATTACAATCATACTCCAAATTATACCAATCAATCATCAATTATCATATCTCTTAAATCTCCCAATAAAATAATCAAAATAAAATCATCATCATGATATAATAACCTCAAATCAATATTCATTCCAATAATATTCATAAGATCTAATAAGTTCCTCAAGAATAAATATTATTACCTAATATCATCAATAAATATCTCAACCTCAAAGTAAATGCCATTACCTAATATGAATATTAATATAATCATAGCATCAATTTAATATCTCTAAAATAAGACTTTAAAAATCTGGGGTGCTACAATCTTCCCTTCTTATTAGAATTTCGTCCTCGAAATTAAAGCCCATAAATTACCACCTATCTTCAAATTGAGCAACCCAAATTAAAAACAAATCACATTTGAACCATAACTTACTCAAGTTACTATAAAAAATTTTTAAATTCAATCTGTTCATAAATAAATATCATAACATATTCCATACCCAGGCGATGTGAGATTCTACAAGCACTCTTCTTGGGCACCAGTGTCACCGTTGGCAATCCTCAGGGAATTTCTTCATTCTCGGCCCTTAACTTTTAGCCCTTATACATTTCATTGTGTCTTAACTGACACCATTATAATATAACCCACTTTTGGCATCACCAACGTGTATCCACTAGCGACCCTCATAGGCTTGTGCACACTCCCACCATCTCAGGCTGGGTAATGTTTTGATACCATTTGTAA
>NC_081541.1:6569329-6672238 GCF_901000735.1 Corylus avellana
TATAGCGGAAAAACTGTAATTATCAATACAAAAAAATACTGTTAAAATACTTTTCTTTATACAAAAATACCCAAAGCTATGTCGTACAAGGCATTTATACAAATCTATCCGACAGTCTAAACTCTAGACAAAACTTAACCAACTTGGAATCTCTGTACATCTCAATATGAATCTCTAATCACAACTGCATAATTACCTTGATTTTCCATTCCTGCAAGCACTACAAAAAACTGTGAAGTAGTGAGTCAATTGATTTCCGACAATATAAATCATTGTTGAATCATATATATAGCAAAATGCTAGACAAGTTATAAAACCACAAAAATCCGTATTATTGGATATCAATATCATACTCAGTAAGTAAGAATACTTACAGTGGATTACATGAATGGATCATCAAAGGTAATTACTTGAAACCCGTTCTGCTGCAGTTGGTCCATACCCATAACAATCCCTTCACTGACTTCTCTCTCTCTCTCTCTCTCGCCTAAACTCTCTTTCTTCCTCTTCAGCTCTCTGTCTTAAATTCCATCTCACTCTCGGTTTCTCTCATCTCTTTGGTATGAATGAGGCATTTAAATAAGGAAGGATTAAAAGAGAAAGAAAAAGGTGGGAGTAGGTGAGAGCTGTCGGCAGAGGGAGAAAAGAAAGAAGAAAGAAAGAAATAATATAAAATAAGAATATAAATAGGAATAAGAAAGTGTCGGCAGAAGGAGAAAAGAAAGAAGAAAGAATATAATATGAATAAAATAATATGAATAAGAAAGAAAGAGTGAGAGTTGGTGAGAGTTGTCGGGGGAGAAAAGGAGAAAAGAAAAAATAATATAAAATAAGAATATAAAAAGGAATAAGAAAGAAGTTTAGGTGTGAACTCAAAGTTTAGGTTTGAATAAAAAAAGAATAAGAAAGAAAAAGTGGGAGCAGGTGAGAAAATTGGGGAAAAGTAGGCGTGAAAGTTAGGTTTCACTCCAATTTATTAAAAACAGATCTAATAAAATATTAAATATTATTCTCACCTAATTTCCCTTAATAATCTGAATCCCACAAATTCCTTACTCATAAAATCAATCACCAATTATTACAATCATACTCCAAATTATACCAATCAATCATCAATTATCATATCTCTTAAATCTCCCAATAAAATAATCAAAATAAAATCATCATCATGATATAATAACCTCAAATCAATATTCATTCCAATAATATTCATAAGATCTAATAAATTCCTCAAGAATAAATATTATTACCTAATATCATCAATAAATATCTCAACCTCAAAGTAAATGCCATTACCTAATATGAATATTAATATAATCATAGCATCAATTTGATATCTCTAAAATAAGACTTTTAAAAAAATCTGGGGTGCTACAGGAGGAGATGGTAGGGTGGTAGTTAAGTAATACTAGAAGGAGGATAGCCTTTTTTGTGTCTTTCAAAATATAATGTGACTTTTAAAATCACTAGTAGATCAAAATCTAATAATGATTATTTCAAATTTAATGATAATTTTAAAAATCACATCATATTTGAAATGACACAATAATAACTATTGTCTTCCTTCTAATTTATTCATGCTAGCCACCTTCCTCTCCCTCTTTCTTCTTCTATTTTTCTTCTAATTTTTTGTTTTTTTGCCATGTGTCAAGTGATGTACTACTTTTATATACATAGAATTATTTTAGATAATGATTAGTGTCAATAATTTACCCATATTTTCCTATAAATTCAATAGATCAAACATTAAATTTGTGGCGTTCACTATTAACTTATGTGAGGTTCATATAAACCCACAAATCTAATGATTGATTTATAAGATGATATGAGAACAAATTATATATGGACAAAATATCGGCACCAATCATTTCTTGTTATTTTATTGGGCTTTAACTATTGAGAAATGATTGGTTTGCATATTTTGCCCATAGTAGGTGGAATGACAATTTTGATTAATTTGTTTGGTGCCAATACATGAATGATCAAAAATTTTAATTAGAACAAAATTAGATTTCAATTAAATTTCTAAAAGTAATGTTACATATTACATTTTTATCACATAATATTGATGTGATATTTCCAACTTCCAACCAACTATTAATTTTTTTTTTATGATTAAACCAAAAGTCTTTTAACATTGACACATTAGTATTTTGGATTAGATAATGAGTAATTATATAAGTCACTCTATGAATGAGGTGGCTTTAAAATCACTATTTGATTAAAATTCAATAATTATCAATACATGCCCAATAATGGTTTTAAAAGACATCATTTTTAGAATGACACAAGAGTGACACAATAATGACTTTTAGCATTACTCTTGAATAATGATAGTCAATTCAAGTTTCTTAATAATAATAATAAACTCTCAAACACACAAGTTGTATCTACCAATCCCATGCTCTCCACGTCACTGATCATAGCCCTCACCGCTAAGGGTGTACAAGCGGTTGCGGTTATTAGCTAAAACCGTTAACCGCAACCGTCTAAGGTGGTTATTGGATTTTAATAACCGCAATCGTTCCGCTTAGGCAGTTCGCCTAGGCAGTTAATGGTTATTCAAACCAATAACGTGCAAATTTTTAACTCTCTTTTTTTATTTTTTTTATTTTATTTTTTATTTTTATGGGCTTTTTGAGATGTTTTGAGACTTTATGTGCCTATTTTTTAGGCTTATTTTAAATAGTTTTGGGTCAAAGTGTTATAAAAAACAAGAAATGTGATGAAACTCTATCCCTAACTCATGTTTGACCCCAAAACAACGTCGTTTTAATGTTATATTTTTAATATAAATATAAAATATATATTTATCTTATTATATATAAGGGAAGGCGGTTAGCGTTATCAACTGCTTTTTCGGTTTTTCCTACCCTAAAACCGCTAACCGCCCCATCCTAGGTGGTTAGTGGTTTTTTTATAATTGCTTACCAAAGCGATTATGCGGTTAACGGTTGTGGAGCAGTTATAACCTGTAACACCCCGTGGAAATTATTTAACTGGTAATTGATTTCATGGTTCATCTCTCAGCCTACATCCCTCACAGGACAAGACTTAGAGATCATTATCTTTCATAAACAAGATAATATAGAGGAAGACTTTAAACTATAAGAATAGAAAGTAATAACTAAACATCACAAGCACAACCACCAGAGTAAAGATAAAAACATCATATCATAAATATGTCATCAAATGTATGGTCAAAGACTGATAATCAAAATATTACAACCCTAAATCATTGTCTTAAAATAAGATAACAAGATTAACGTCTAATCTTAAGTAGTGCAAGCATGATCAATATCTCTATCATCTCTACCCAGATAGTCCCTCCATTGTCCTGCATGGACTTCAGCCAAATAGGGTCCATGTCCTAAAAAATGACTTGAATCAGGTCATGCGCAATCACTATGATCCGGTTCAAAGGCATCATCCTCTACGCTAGCTAAACTGCACAATTTATACATAATGGGAGAAAAAATAAAAATGGGTAAGTCTAAGGATTTAGTGAGAGATAATGCGCACAATACCCATGCAATTTTAGTGATGAACTTCGTTTGGTAAAGAATGCAGCATTTTAGGTATGACAGTTATTCATGAATGCGATATAAATATAGTACATGCTTATAATCACGAGAATCAGTAATAGTTCAATAGTATGGTCGACCCGAAATATTATCTCTTCTCAGCAGGGTTGACGTTGTCCCGAGGGACCTATAATACAATGCCAGTGCCCCGACCATTGTACGTTACCATCCATAACAGTAGCGGCCCGACCGAGTCCGATCTTAGGTGGCCAACGCTACTAATGATGTAGGTCCTGTAATGACAGCCCATTAAGACTGCGCCGGTCATTAAACAACCATTAGATCCAAGGCCTATATAATAACACGTATATTTGACCATAAAGTTAACATGTATAGTAAGTCCGTGGCTGTTATCCCGCACGTACCGGTGTACCATGTCATACGATACAATCAATCTTGTTTGTATTTTACATACATGCTTTTACAAATCTCAATGTCATTATCTTATTAGGTAGCACATTTTCACAAATGATAGAGTTAATGATGCAACAAAGTGTATATCGTGAGAGTTGTAAATATGCATGTTTGGTACACAAAATAGTTGTTCAATGCGGGAAAATAAATGACAAGCATTGTGTGAGTTAAAACTCACCTAGGTCGAACAAGTTCTTAGAGTATTCCTCCAAACGATCTGGGTTCTTCAAATCTGTGAAAAACCTACTATTAGTCCTAAGTCAAACTAAAACAAACCTAAGACTCAAAAAAGGGGTGGCGGAACGTCGGGCCAAGATGACGTTCCCTAGAACGTCTCTGGTTGAGTTCTCGTCCCCTAGGGCGAGCGCTTAGCCAGTGAGGTTTAGGTATATCCTCATTTAGTCCAACGTGCTCCCAAGCCTTTTTTCGACGGGTCTTTAAGCTACATAAATGGTTTGTATCATCTCCTAATCACAATAACGTCTCCAAGTAATAAGATTAAGCCTAAACAGAAATGAAAGACTCAAAATGAGATTAAAGCTAAAAACTCCTATATATTAACAACTAAGCTACCATAAATTAAGAAGCTAGCATAACAACTTAACAAAACACAAAGAGAGAGAGAGAGAGCGTAGTGATTACCTCAACAAGCAAACTCTCAAAGAACACTTCATTCTTCTAAAAAAAACTCACAACCTCACACACTCAAGAATCAAAGCAACCAAGTTTTTCAAAGGTTTTAGAGGCTGAGATGAAGGTTTAAAGGCGTAGAAGGTTTAAATAGGGAGAAAAAGCTGAGGGCACTGCAGAAAATCTCTAAAAGGTGCAAGCGCTCGTGCATTGTTTATCCAGGGTTTTTGAGTTGCACGTGGCATGCGCGAGCAAAAACCAGCGGTCAACAAAAAGTCAACGAGTGTTGATCTACTATAGCTTCGAAATCCAAAATTTAAAAAATGCCCTTCAAGGTGTCCCTAATGACCCAAAGTCCAATTAACTCCTTAATTAAGTTGTCTTTTAAGTCTAATTAATTATTTGACATAACTGCTCGGTTTGTACACCCCTATTCACCGCGCTATCAAACCTGTGGGGTCACTTATTTCCCCTTGACGTGGCAGATGGCCATTGGAACAAACCGTCTCATTCGTTCGTGATCACCGTACCAAATCCAAACATTTTAAAAGGAAATTACGAAAGGGAGAGAAGAGGGGAGGGAGACGGAGACAGAGACAGAGAGTTAAAGAAGGAAGAGCGGTGAGTGTTTTGACTGTTTTCTCCTTTTAAACTATCGCATTCGAAAGCGAAAATGTGTTTCCTGAAAACACTTTTTTGGTTCACTTGTGTTTGTGTTGAATACAACGTTGGTATGGATTTTGGTGACTTCAACATGTGATGTTATCGAATTTGCTCTAACTTATGTTTGGTTGCAGGAAAATCACGGAAAAGGAAAGAAAATTTTGAAATCTGCCGTGTTTGGCTGCTAGTAACATGGAGGAAAAGGATTGATTATTCAATTCTTCAGTTGCGTGGTAGTGTTTGATTGGGTTAGTGGAGGGTCAAGAGCTCATTTGGACACCAACGTCGACCAACTTGTAGAGAGAGAGAGAAGTTCGTGCTTTTATTCTTTCTTATTTTTGGTATTTAATGTTTTTACTCTTTTTTTTTTTTATTCGTTGTTGGTGATGAAATTGGGGTTTTTGGTACCGGGGAATTGTTCCCAATCTTAAGTCAATAGAAGGTCAAGTATGTATAGGTTGAAATATAGATTGTGAACATGGATTTGATACGCGTTTGGATGTGGGAATACGTTATAGTTTACATATTTGTGGCCATTTATGCTTGCCAATGTAATGTGCCAATGTGAAATTAGCCTTTTCTGCATTTTATGTATTTATCATACTAATTCCATGTGTTATGTTCTTCTTGACATGATGTCATGTGGGATCATGGATTTCGACTGTTTGGAGTTTCTTCTTTGTTATACTAATTCCACTTGTTTACCTCTATCGGAGTCCCATGTAGTTTATTTTCTTCTCTTTGCTTTGTTGTTTTTGGAAATCGTTTATTTTCCTTCTCTCTCTGTAGTTTAGCTGGTTCCTCAGTAATGGTTTCATTTCTCATAACAGCAATTCTTATATATGAAGCATCTTTTCTATCCTATTGGTTCCATTTTATGGAACACCTTTATTAGAATGCTGCTAATTCACTTAAATCAATTTTGGAACACCTTGATTAATGTGAGAAAATTATGGGATATGTGACAGGAATCTTCAACAACTGTAGATCAATTTTTCTGAACTGGCAATCTTCACTAGATTCTTTATTTGAAGAGGTATTAATCTTACTGACTTAGTCAGTATATTTTAACTGTGCTTTTCAATTTTTTATTTTTATTTTTGTAACCCAGGGAGTTCTATCAGCTTGCAATTCCATTTCTGCAGGCACAACTGTTCTATTAGATGAATTGGACAGAGGGTTGTCGTTGCCTTGTCCGAATTAATAAAACCATTGGAAGGAGGTCATCATTGTATCATACTTTAAATAAAAACCAAAATGGTGCTTTTACCACTGAGAAGGTTGGCATCCTTCCTGACTTGCAATCTCAAAGTGGATGTCTTCCGGCAAGATCATTGTGGCAAGATGGTTTGGGGCGTGGGGCTATAGGTTTTCAAGAAAGGCTGATCTTAGCAAGACCTCATGTCTGGAGATTTAAGCTACCTGGTTGTTTAGAGGAAAAATTTCCTTGGTCACATAGCACGACAACTGGTTTGCGCAAATTTGGACACAGTGTTGAAAATGATACTGACTTGAATAGGGATTTTCTTGTAAAGCTTTGGGTTGCCGATAGGAAAATGAAAAATTCTAGGAGAAAAAGAAGACGAAAAATTGTTAAGCATGGAAAATTTGGTGTGACTGCATATGATAACCAACATCAATATGGGAGATGGTATTCGGGTACATCTCTTACTGAAGAAAATGTTTTGGACCAGGGTAAACCAGTTTTGACTCAAGCACCTCTCAGCCAATCTGTCTCAGGTTTTCTGAAGCCAGAATCTCCAGAGGAGGTGAGATTGGGTTTTAATCTTGTTCTCAAATTGTTATTTATAAGAAGTTAGCCTTAAACATGATAGTTGTTGTGCATATGAATCTTCACTAGCTATTCAGTTAATGAATGCATCAGTTTTACTGTGCTTTTGCTGCAATTTTTTGTAGCTTATTTCTTGAAAATTGGATTACTGAATGTGCATTTGTGGAGAGTGGGGCTTAGAGAAAGCCCTATAAGAACAAAAGAAAAAGAAAAAGAAAAACAAGCAGCAAGAGAAAGGTAGCAATTGCTGCTGGAAAGACATATTAGCCTTCAAATATTTAACAGCAACTGATCCATGATAATTTCTTCTGAGATTGTCTTCATTTTGTAAAATTTATGACGCTTTTTAAATTTATGAGACCATACTTCTAAAGCCTTTTGTATGTCCATAAAGATGATGTGCTTTGTGAACACAAATTTACATATTATTAAGGAGGAATTCGTGTGGCAAATTCAGGTGAATCTCGGTTTTTCTTTTTGGAGGGTGGGGAATGTCATAACTTTGGTTACTTGTAAAGAAAGTAGAGAAAGAAAAAAGATGATGATGATGATAAAGAAAAGACTGCAGGTTACAGAACCCCAAACAATGATCCATCACGTGTGGACTTAGCTATTCTTGGAGACAAATTGGAAATTATAGGAAAAATACATTGGAACACTTGGCCATTCTCTAAAAGCCTGTTACTTTTTCCAGTTTTGTCCTTTATTATGTGGCAGGTAATGATTTAATATCTCCTAATCTTGGAGACACATTGTCAAGATTAAATGTCATGTGACATTTGGTTTTGTTTGGACTTGTTCTTTTCAAGTTTCTCGCGTTCATAGCTAATCTTTTTCATCTACCATATGTAACATTGAAGATGTCTTAACTTGGTATTTTGTGAATATATTAGGCCCAGGTTGCACCGCTTCTTGCTAGGTCCAATTTGCTGATTACTAGGGATATAGAGTGGGCAAATCTTGTGCTTGGTTTTGAGCAGGTAATTAACTTCCCTATCATTATGTTCTTTTCATTCATCTTGATGCAGATTCAGGAGCATATTTGGTTATCCATATCATGTAAAAGTAAAACTATGTACGATACTTTTAGGATGCCAAAATATTACCTTTCTAAAAAAAAAAAATTGTGTTTTTACGGTTGGCTTTAAAATAAAGTAGTAGATTGAAGTGTTTAACTGTTTATGGTAAGAATGTTGATTTTGCAGAGCATCTGATCAACTCCTCTAAGTATTTCCCTGCAGCTTTTAACTTGGAAATAAAAAATTATCATTGATTAATTGTGCTTTGATTTTTTTAGTTTTGTTTTCGGTTTTTAAAGTCTATCTTTGCTTATAATATGTGGCTGATGAGCTTACATATTTTTCATTTCTTTAATGGTCATCTTGCTTATATAGTTGGCCTCAAATCTGAGATATATATGGTCTGACGTGATCCATTCATTTGCAACTAGACTTATGGCGTGTTGTGTTTCACATGTTTTGCATAATTCACAAGACATCAACTGAAGCTTAGAATGTTGGCACTGTGATGCTAAGAGCCAAATGCTTGGTTTCAATGAACAATTTTTGGAACCATGGTGGGCAGAAATGTGACCTTTATTGTCTGTCTGCATGCGTATCTGCTTTTGCTATTTGATATTATCCATCTGGAGTAGTTGCCTAGGTTTAGTGAGGCTTGTTACCTTAATTATTAAGTGAGTGTTTGCATGTTTTGATGACCTATTTTCTCCGGCTCTTTTGAGCATTTCATTTTCCATTTTCTTTTTATTTCTTTTATTTTCTTTATCTAGTTGTCTCTTTGTGATCAATTCTATTTGGTGGAAATGTAGGAAAACCGGTATGCAATAGTAGATGTGTGCTACCCCCAGTCGGTGAGTAATCATTCTAATTTCTTTTATTTTCCTGAAGTTTTGCAACGCACAATTGTGTTTTAAACAAATGGTTCACTACATCTGGAACTATTTGCAAATTCCTGCTACTCAATGTTGTTTTGCAGCCTGTAGGTTTTATTCATGAGCAGAGTAATTTCATTTCCAGACAGGTCTGTAGTTTAACATTATACTTCTCATTTTAAATTCCTACTTTGTTGTTGCACTATAATCATGGATCATATAATTGATGTCAGTTTGTTATTGACAGTAATGTTATATGTCTTAGGATTCTCATCTCATTCTTCCCCTCTGGTCACTACCCAAGTCAGCACATCCGAACGTTAATGTCTACATGCAAATCAATAAAGTTCAATATGTTTTTTTAATAAGTAATCAACACATATCATTAAAAGCGTAATGTGCCCCAAAGTACACAATAGAGTTCAATATATAAAATGGAAAGCCTACTTGTTTTCCATATCATTCTCATTATGTGGACAATGGCATTGTCAATTAAAACTACCACTTTAAATCAGGATTCCTTTAGGTTTTTTCTTTTTCTATTTTATTGGTAATACACAACTCATGCACCTATGAATCATCTGTTGATTCATTGTGAAGTGGCTACTCGGTTATGGAACTATGTTTTTACTTTGTTCGGTATATAGTGGGTCATGCCGCAACGGTTCATTGACTTGCTGTCTTGCTGGAATCAGCTGGGGGGGTAGGGTTAGCTCTAAAGTCATTTGGAGGATGGTTCCTTTGTGCATCACGTGGTGTATTTGGCGGGAGAGGAATGCACAAACGTTTGGGGATAAGGAGTGTTCGGTGGATGGAATGAGGAAGAATATGATCTCTATGCTACACTTGTGGGTGTTGGATCATCATCGTAGTGTGGTCCCGACTTTAGATGAGTTCTTGAATATGTGCTCTTTGTATATTCCATAGGGGTTTCTATTGTATATATTTTTTGCATTAGGGTTGCGCCCCTTTGTGCTTTTTCAATAATATTCTCATTACTTATCAAAAAATAAATAAATTCAATGCTGAACGTGGTGTTTGGCATCTCTACCAAAAATTCCTTATTTGGTTTCCAAGGAAAAAAATGGCGTGCACTATTCCTTGGATGTTGGTATCCCTATTTGTATTAAATACTGAAATGAATACCACCCCAACCTCTACACATAAGTAAAATTGAGAATTTCTCAAACCCTTCATTCTCATTCCTTCTTCTACTTCTCACTTCTCTTTCAGCTTATCGGTTTCCATGCCCTACATGACTGTTTCAGGATCTTTTTGTTTCTTTTCCTTTCTCCTTCACTCTTCTCTCTCGTTTCCGCTTCGGTTTTGCTTGAAGGTGTGTTGGGGTTTGCTTTGGGGCTTTACTTTGGGGGACTGATTTAGGGTTTGATTTGGGGGCTTGGTTTGGGTGTTTGATTTTGGGGTTTGATTTGATGAGTGTTTCATGACTGAATGGGGTTTGGTTGCAATATGATTGGGGAGTTTTATATTTGAATAACCCCAAGGGGTTGGCTCAAGTGGTGAAGGCCTTGGTCTTGAGGGTTTGCTCCCTTCAAGGTTCAAGGTTCAACACCTTATGGGTGCAAACAATCCCTTGGGGCCACACCCCCTGGTGAAAAGCCAGCGATTTAATCAGTTCCATATAGGGAAACTTCTGAAGGTGCGGTGCACGGAACCGGGGTTTACTCTGCAAGGGTGGGTCCGAAGGGCCCTACCTTGGAGAGGTTCCCCGGCATCAAAAAAAAAAAAAGTTTTATATTTGAATGGCTTAGGGTTTCAATTTTGGCTGGCTGTTGGTATCACTGGCTTTCAATCTGCCCTTTACATGTCTCTGCTATTTGCTGCTTTTAATGTGCTCTTTTCCTCTGCTGGGTGAGTGGGTGTTCATATGAGTTGTGATTGCTCTAACTATGTCGAGTGTGTTTTGTGCATGAGAGAGAGAGAGAGACGTGAGTGCTCGGTGGGACAGTGACTGTGTGTGGTACTGAGAGATGTTTTGCATGTGTTTGTGAACTCGTGCAAAATGAATTCTCTGTGTTGTGTGCTTCGTTATGAGTGTAAGCTGTGACAATGGGGTCTCCGTATGTTGTCTATGATTGATACTACTGAATGATGGCGTGATAGAATAAATTATATGCAGTAGTTATTAGCAGATAAGTATGATTGAGGTATGTGATGTAGATGTGGATACATGGTACTGTACTTGACTATAAGATATGTTTGAAGTATGGGAAGCTATCTGATCATTGAAAAAAGAAAAAGAAAAAAGTAATTGTTTACTATCATAACCAAATGCAACTTCAATCGGCATAAATACTCTCTGGTTTAGCCTATACTATTTTCAGTATAATATAAAACATTACCTTTTACAATAATGCATGCAGCAAAAATCCATTCAGAAGATATTCAATCTCAAGGCCAGTAGAGTTGCCAAACCTTACCTAATTATATGATGATAGAATGATGTGGTGGTATGCTCTGCACACCAAATTTGAAAGGGATGGGCTGTGTGTTATTTGTGTTTGATAAGGGAACTCCCATATCATTCTGTCCGAAAGTTTGGTTAGATTCCTTTCCCATACTGCTTTGTATGAAAATATTTATGATTCATTTGTAAGAAAAACATCTCCTTTTCCATTTTACTAATGAGAGATTGCCATTAAATGAGTAAAGCAACAAACTTTCATAAGCAAGATAAACAAGAGGTGGAAGGTGAGTCATAGATTCAATCCCAATAGGAGCCTATCCTAAAAATAAAACACAATTAGTAATAATAATAAGAGCTTGCCATTGAGTAATTTTTTAAACTAAGAAAACAGATTTTCTGGAAGGAAATCTCATGACGTGGTAAAGTAAGAAGCAAAATGTAGTTGCCTGATCGAGTGTAAAAGCAAAGTATAGAGCGATGGCTCATATTGCTTGTGAGCTTACTTGGTTACAACACCTCCTTCTGGCTTCAGGAGATAGGCTTCCCAGTACCTACACCTTTCCCACAATCTTGTAATAACCAAGCTGCTCTACGCCTCTAAATCCTGTATTCCATGAGAAGACCAAGCACATGAGAAGACCTTTAATCCTGTATTCCATGAGATGGCCAAGCACATTGAGGTTGATTGTCACTTAGTTCGAGACAAAATATTGAATGGAGATTTAGCCACACCATTTGTGAAGTCTGAGGACCAACTTGCTGATATCTTCACAAAGTCATTATGTAAGAGTCGGTTAGAATTTATCTGTTCCAAGTTGGGCTTATGTGACATGTATGCTCCAACTTGAGGGAGTGTTAGAATGCATGCTGTAATAAGTTTTACTATTCTAGAAGAAAACTTAAATGAGGTGTCTAGAATAGGTGTCCTAGTACCAGCTGTCATTCTCAGGGAATTTCTCTCTATTGTAATAATTTCTCCTATATATATGGAATGAATAGCAGAGAAAATCAGCTCCTTCTTTCATACATTTTCTTCCATTTCCATCATGATTAACAAGTTGGTTGGTGGAGTTGGAAGTTAGTTAAGGTGGCAACCATGAGCTGTTGTATGGTAGTGTTGTGACAGAAAAGAGAGTGATGGTGTTGGAGGTGCCTAAGTGCACAAAAACAACAATTTTAGAACTGAAAAAAAATGGTTCTACATTTAGAAAAGTTTTGTTTTTAAGCTGGTTTTGATAACTGCAACCAGAATTGTTCTGAAATACTCTTTTGAGTACCAAAAGCGATTCAACTAACCGAGAAGGCTTAAATTTAATATCTACACCATGATCTGGGACAATTGGTGGATAGGTCCAGAGAACCTTTTTGTATCAATAGCATGTCCCTTAACATGCTGGCACCATTGACACTTTTGTCTGTACTTAATTAAGTTGATTCTGGAAATTATTGTATGTTTAAATAGTGGTGGAATGTCAATTAAATGATTAAGTTCACCATTTCCTATTAACTTAAGTTTTTGAGTAAGTAATGATTTAACGTAGTATCAAAGCAGAGGTTATAAGTGCGAACCCTGACTCTACAGTTTACCACTCGTTTATTTAAATATTCCATTTGTTGAGCCTCATTTATTGAGTAAGAGCTTGAGCTCACATGTGAGGATAGTGTTAAAATATTAATTAAATGATTAAGTTCACAATTTTCTGTTAGCTTAAACTTTTGGGATAAGAAATAATTAAGCAAGTATGAATACTAGTTTACATGTATGATGTTCTTAAAAGCTTTGCTGTTTTGGGGTTTTGGAATGCTGGTTACTTTGCTTGCATGCTTGTGATATTTAATTTTTTTTATAGAACTCTCCTTGCTAATGCTTGTTTTGCCTTTTGCAGTTGCTTCGGTTAAGGCGCCCTTTTGTTGCTTATATAACTGATTCGATGGGTAATGAGCTCTTCAGGGTGAGGCTTTGTAGAGATTTATTATTCTTTTGGAACTATGTGAGGCTTAGATTCTTATGGTTTGGATATGTTGCTGTTTTGGCTTGAAGTTTTTGTTTACCATGTTCAGGTTCGCAGGCCTTTTTGGTGGATAACCAGCTCAATTTACACAGAGATTGATGGTAAGGTATGGCAATTAGAAGTTTATGCTGTTTGTTACTGCAACACTATGAAGTTTTGAGCATGTTAAGCAGCAATTTGACTGTCGGTGATGTCAAAAATCTGTTCCTATCTAGGAAGTTGGTGTGGTTCACAGACGATGGCATCTTTGGAAGAGGGTGTATGACTTGTATCTGGGGTAATGCTATTTTCTGAACTCTTTTTACAAAGTACTTTATTAAATCAGGGTTAGTACCTTTAAATTTATTTGCAGTTGAGGTTTGGAGCCCAGCGGTTTTATTTGGGGTGCTTGGTTAAAGTACACACATAATATAGATGGTTGTGGAGTGGTAGATCTTCTGGGTCAGCAAGTGACTCTAAGTGAATTAGCTTTTTAAGTATTTGCTATGTTGTCCATGAATGGGAGAAAGTAGTACTTTTGAATATTGTGGGAAGATGACTTTACTGTGTGAATCTTACAATAACTACAGTGTGAAGCTATATTTTATACTTCCTGAAGGACCACTAACCTACAATTAGAAATTACCTTTTTTTATAAGTACTTCAATCTTATTATAAGTGCAAGGAGTATTTAAGAGAAACCCATTAAGTAGCGGTAGAAACTCAAAAATTCTAGAAAATCAGAAAAGTGAGAACTATTGTAGGCAGCCAACCAAACATGAAGAGACTTGAATATGATAGCTTTCAACTCTATCACTGTTCTCTCACAATCTTCAAAGTTTTGAGTATTGCGTTATCTCCAAAAACATCAAATTAAGCACAGTGGATCCGTCCTTCAGACTTCTATATTGCAGTGGCTACTAAACTAACTTTTCCAACTAGACAACAGCTCCACTACTTGTTGGGGCATGATCCACTCTATCCAAAAAGACCAAAAACTGATAACCACAACTCTCTAGCTACTTCGCAATGGAGCATAAGATGATCAATGGATTCCCCGCTCTTCTTTCACATACAACACCAATCAATCATTATGATGTGTCTCTTTCTCAGGTTATCTAAGGTTAAAATCTTTCCTAATGCTTCCGTCCAAACAAAGAACACTACTCTCAAGGGAGCTTTATTTCTCCAAATGCTCTTCCAAGGAAAGGAGAGCCAGCACGGGGGGTGGGGAAAGGGTTTAAGAGCATGATAATGAGATATGATCTTGAATGTCCGCCTTTTGGAAGGGATCCATTAAATTTACCTAAAAGAGTACAAAAAATTAAAGAACAAGGTGACCACCTCCACCTCCCAATCATGAACTGATATGATATTAAACTGTAAAGTGTCGCTAGAAAATTGCACATGATTTGCCTAGGCTTCCTTATAGCGAACAATACTAAATAACAACGAGAAAGTTGCCTTCAAGGTTTGATGTCCATACTACACATCATGTCAAAACTTGATTTTAGACCCATCTCCCCACCTCAAACCTCACCAATCTAGAACAACCCCCCCACCCTTCATAATGTTTTTCCACACCCCAACCCCTTAGGACCCAAAAACCGCTTTAGAACACCACTCTCTCCACATGCTATCATATTTAACTTCCACCATTGATCTCCACAAGCCTCCATCTATGTGGCATACCGCCATAACCATTTTTTCAAGAGAGCTCGGTTAAACAAAAGCAAGTTTCTAACCCTTGAAACACCTGGGGAAATTGAAGTACAAATCTTTGAGCAACTAACTAGCTAGAAGTTAAACTCATCATCGACTCTACCCCACAAGAATCTTGCTGAAGTTTCTCAATGCAATTAGCAACTCCAACAGGGATGGAAAAAAGGGACAATTAATAAGTACACAATTGGAAAGAGTTCTTTTAATCAAAGCAATACCATTCTTAGACAAATAAAGCCTCTTCTAACCCGCCAAACAAATTTCCATCTTTTCATTATTATTATCCCATATTGATTTTGCCTTAAAGGAAGCTCCCAATGGAAGACCTAGGTACTTCATAGGCAAGGAGGACACCTTACAACCAAGGTTACTAGCCAAGCCTCCAACATTTTCCGTGGCGCCAACAGAGACTAACTATGATTTAGCCAAATTAATTTTCAACCCCAAGATAGCTTCAAAGCATAAGAAAATACACTACTAATGAAGTAGATGATCTGGATTTGCTTCACAAAAATCAGGGCGTCATTCACAAATAAGAGATGAGACACTAGGAGCTCATCGTTATTCCTGGACCCCATCAAAAAACCTGATAAAAGTCTCCCATCCACAGTTGCAGACAACATAATACTCAAATGCTCCATGACAACAACGAACAGTAGAAGGAATAGATCCCCTGTCTCAGGCCATGAGCTATTAAAGAAACCGGTTGGAGTTTCGTTAATCAACACAAAGAAACACATTGTAGAGATGCAATATGCTATTCAATCGCACCATTTCTCCCCAAAGCCACATCTCCTTAACAGATACAACATGAAATCACAATTGACATGATCATAAGCCTTCTCTAGATCCAATTTACAAAGCACACCTGGATTCCATGATCTAATTTTACTGTCAAGGCATTTATTTGCAATAAGAACTGAGTTTAAAATTTGTATAAAAGCATTATGAGACCTGGAAATAACCTTTTCTGACCCCGTTTTCAGCCTTCTAGTTAGGACTTAGAGATAATTTTATGGACGCCACCCACAAGACTAATAGGACGAAACTCTTAAATATCTATCACCCCATCTTCCTTGGGAATAAGGGCAACAAAAGTTAGGGCTGGAAATTTTTGACTCGACCCGCAAACTCGACACAAAATTAAAGAGTTAAGGGTTTGGGATAAACGGGTTGACCCGTTTAATAAATGGGTCAATCACGGGTTGAAAAACGTTTGAACTGTCTAGCTTCTTTCTAAATTTCCAAGACTCAGATCATTTGATTTTCAGGAATAATCAGTTTGCTGTGGTTGAAAATCCTGGATTCTGGAATTGGACATTTACTTTGAAAGACATTGATGGGAAAGTGCTTGCCGAGATAGATCGTGACTGGAGGGGTTTTGGCTTTGAGGTAGTTTCTCTTTTCTTTTTTCTTTTTTTTTTTTTTAATGTTTTAATTTTTTGTTTTTCAAAACATTAATATTCACTGTGCAGTTGGTTTTCATGCTCCATTTGGTCTCTCTTTTCACAGTGGAGTTTCATTCATTTTAAAGAGCCGGTGTTTTTCATCTTTTTTTTTTTTTTTTTTTTTTCATTAGTTCCTAGACTAAGCTAATCAATTGTTGCACCGCACAATAGGCACAAATTTAATGAAGAAACCAAAAAACTCTCAATATGCCAAACTATATAAGTCTTTGAGAAGTTGAAGAATATACACTATGGGCATATTCACAGATATCTGGAGAAATATCAGCTTGATTTTTCATCTAATTTTATCTTGCCTGGAACATGGATTGTTTCATCTCTTGGAATGGGAGGGGAACCAGCACACAACATACTCGAAAATGTGGTGCTGTGAGAGGTTCTTTTTATAGATCACATAGAGCATAGTGAGCTAGTTCTGAATGCAAGAATGATTTCCTTTTTCAGAATTAAGTTTTTAAGACACGAGTATTGTTGAAATGCACAACTTTTATTTGCCTTACTAAGCATAAGACCATGTGTACCTTATGTATTTAGAGTTCTTGATGTTCCTTGCTTTTTACTATTATTCACTTTAAAATATTCCATATTCAAGTTTTCACCCTTCTATTTACTACCTTGTATAAATCTCTTTACAAAAATGAATAAGGACTGAGATAAACAAGATATGTTTGGGCTGTGAAGATCAATGCTCTTGGATGAATGCACTGTGTTTTGGAAGTTTTATTTTGAAACATATTAGGGGAATTAGCATCTCACTGTGAATCTGATGTAATTAATATGATACATATGTTGCGGTTAGACCATTGGAAATGTGTTATGTAGTTGTCCTCGTCAAAGTACTAGATGCTGAGTTGTTACTGATCTTAAAAGCAGAGCTGGCACATGCCATGTTGTGTTCCATCGTTCAGAGGCCTCTATCTAGCCCTCTGGTTTATATCGCTTTTTTTGTCAAGGATCATTTGCATTTCTATTTTTATTTGAGATATCAGATCTTATTTTGGTTGCCAAAGGAACCATCTACTGATATGGCAATTTAATTTGAGCTATAATCTGATGAAATGCAGATCTTTACTGATGCTGGTCAGTACGTGATCCGGTTTGGGAGTTCTGATCCCAGCTCCAAGACTGGTCCTACCAGAGCGGTAGAGTACCACATTAGAAGAAAAAAAAAAAGGTCTTTATTATTTAATCATTTTTATAATCTTAATCTGCTGGCTTTGGTGGCAGATCCAAGAGTTGGAAGTTGCCCGTCCACTGACTCTGTCAGAGAGAGCTGTAGCTGTTGCTCTTGCTATATCGCTGGATAATGACTATTTCTCAAGACACGGCGGCTGGTAAGCTTGTTCTTAGTGCTAGTATAGAATGTACTAAAGGAATCTAGATTTAAATCCATATTGGTCAACCTCAACTACTACTCATCTTGAAACTATTTTTGAAAAATTTTCATTTCAATTTTATCCTAGAAATGCAATTTTATTCTTTTCCTTCCATAGTGTCGGAAGTTGTCTCAGGTCAGTGACCTTTTGGTCAGTTGACGCTTGCACTCCCCATCAGTATATGGTAGTGAGTAAGTTCATTGGTTCAAATCCCATTAGAGTGTGTGACTTAATTATCAAGCAAAATAGAAGTTTCAGAAGTTTTCTTAGTACTAGGGGGGAGAGAGAGAGAGAGAGGGAGGGTTGAAATGATTACTGATTTTGCTCTTGCGTTTCTTTTGTCATCAGGGGATTACCTTTTGTTGCAGTTGGTGAGTAGGTTTGGTTTGCAGTATCCTTAACCCGTGGTTATTTTCTGTGTTTGCAATTTGGGAAGGCTAGTTGTAAGCCAAGCAACTCTAGAGCTCCTACACAAGGTGTTCATGTTTCATTACTCCTCCCCACATTCTCAACTTGCAAGTCTATCCCTTTTTTTTTTGAGTACTTCACCAAATAACTTGCTTTCATTGCTGCCTTTATATGTGGTTGTTGCTGTTGCTGACCATGATAAATAATGAGATATCGAAATGACAACATATTTTGCTGAGAGAAATGTATCATTGTCAAGACCTGGTTGTGGATTCCCGAGTGTTTTGCCACTGTAGCATGACCAGGAAATGAAAACAAGATTTCTGTGTTTGGGATACTAAAGGGTTGTATTTGGTTGGGAAAGGTATTTACCACCTTGGAATTATTTCTGTTTTTATCTTGAAGTAATACTTGACTTTACATTTCATGCAATGTTTCCACAATCTAGGCTCCTGTTGTTAAATTAGCTCCATAAAAAAAGAAAAGATTTGGGGGGGAGGTAAATATAGTTTCTCCAAAATAAAATGAGTCTTTTCTTAAGAATATGCATTTGTTTATGTATTTATAAACAAGTTATGATTTTTCTACCATGCACCCGTCTGTGTGCGCGCATCACATAAGATGAAATTTTTTGATCATATATGCCATTGCCAAGCTGGGGGTCTCTTAATTTTTCTGCGGGAGCAAAGCAAGATGTCTCAAAGGAAATACGAAGTAAAGGGATTCGAAAACGAGGTGTTGAAAAGGAGTGCTAAAAGCTGGTTCAATAAAGGGGATGCATGGATTTTTGGTCCATGTGGTTTGAGCCTTAGGTGTTGACAAATAGTTGGAGTTTAAAAAAGTCATTAATCACTCCTTAGGGTAAAGCAAAATATATATATATATATATATATATATATATATATATAGGTTCCTACTCGGAGAATAGTTAACAGAATATGCTAACTTGACATGTCAGCATCAATTATATAACAACACGTGTCTAGTTTGTTTAGTCACTGTTGCAGTATATATATATATATATTAAGTGACGTATACTCCACATTTGCTTTCTCTCTCTCTCTCCAAATCAGCAAGGTGAAGCAAAGTAACAAAAAATAAATAAATAAATAAAGTAATTCATGAGTTGATCATCAACTGTGGTTTTTTCTAGGTCTCGGTAGTGGCAATTGTAGAGAAATTCTATGTTGTTGATGTGGAGGAAAGTAGTATTCGGTGATTCAGTACCGGAACATATCAATTACAATTGGAGATTCTTCCTCTTATCCCTCTTTGGACAATGATATGTGAGATGGGCTTCCCTACTTAAGTAAAGGACCAACTCGAGGAGCCCTCATTCTTGAGTAGATCTCCTCTATTCAGACAGGAGAACTCCTCTCACAACTTCTTGTTATTACCCATATTTCCTCTTTGGACAATGGTATATGAGAGGGGCTCCCCTACCTGAATAAAGGACCAACTCGAGGAGCCCTCCTTCTCGGGTAGATCTCCTCTATTCAGGCAGGAGAGCCTCTCTCACAACCTCTTGTTATTACCCATATTTCTTCTTTAGACAATGAATAACGGGAGACTTGAATCCCATTTTACATTCTTTTGTCATGTTAGACACTCTACTTGTTTTGATGCAAACATGAATTTAATGGAAAACTTTAATGCAATATTTAATTTAAATTTCACGTATTCTTCAACAACTAAAGTAGGCATTTACCCTAAAGAAATGAAACAATATTGAATATCCCAAACAAATGACGAATCCCATATCCTTATATACAACACATCAAAATGGTTTTTGACCTATCACATTACCATGGGGATCATAGTTACAAGTGATAAATGTGTCCTTACTCCTGCATATGACTTTTGCGCAGCCAACCTTGAAGCTTTGCCTCCAAATAATCTGGGTATAGTGCAGGCAATCTTTGTTCTGAGTACAAGAATTGGTGTTATGGTTGTAGTAACTTCTTTCGGCAGCCCATGCTTCAACTGCATCACCTGGTTTCCAATCTTTGCCACTTCCCCAGAAGAGGTTTTCGCCATAGTTGCTGTTGGAATGAATCAAAGCACAATCTCCTTGGCGTTGGTGTGCCCACCAAGAAGCGTAATTGGCTAGTTTTTTGCTCCATGTAAGAGGAGGGAGCCCAAGCTTTGCTCTTAAAGTGTTGTGGGGTGTCAAATATTGCTGGATTGTGTTGTCAGGAGTGGTCTTTAATTGGCGTCTAGCAAGAAGCTGGGAGGAAAGTTCATGGGTTGAGTGAGAGAAATAGAGCTTAGGATAAGAAGAAATCAGGAGGAAAGTTCCAAATAAGCCCCATGAAAGCAAGCCTCTGATCTCCATGAGAGAGAGAGAGAGAGAGAGAGAGAGAGAGAGTGTTGGTTATGAAGATCAGAAATCAATCTATTGGTATATAAAGAGGAATTTGCATTATGATTACTAATATATTATATGTCATTTGATGCCAAAGAGGAATCCTTTCATGTGATAACCATAAGGCCTCCATGTGTAAGAGAATCGGGTTGTAAAACACGTTAATGAATGTGAAGGAGAGAATCCAGCAAATGACAATAGGCATTAAGAAAAGTTCATTTAGGGAGGATGGTTGTGACTTTTAACTAACAAAACGGCTTCTAATCATTGGACCAGCATAATTAACGGAAAATGTTGGTCCTCTTTACCGGTTTAGTCCTCCTCCTCCTCCTGTGTTGTTGCTTTCACCTTAAAACTTATCCCAAATTCTGAAGCCATCGCATTTTTGCAACATCTGCTCACATTCGTTCAATAACCCAAATACTTTGCAAACATATCGTGATACTCTGGCAAGAACCGCTTAGAAGATAATACATGCATTACCTATTTTGCATAACAAGTAAACCTTTCAACTTCAGTATATCCTCATCGTATGCATTGCTCAGCCTTACAGAAAAAGTAGAGCTCGAAATATCTATTTTACATGAGTAAAAAAATCCAAGCAGTGCACCATATCTCTCACTGCAATGATAATTGCTCAACAAGATTACAGATTCGGGTATATACCTAAATTGATCCCCACTATTCCAGGTTTTCTATAATTTTTTTTTTTTAAATAGTAAAAAAAAAAAAAAAAAAAAAAACTTGTAGGTACATATGCTGGTACAGAAATGAAATATACAGTCGTCAACATAAATTTCCAAAATACCTATTTTATATCCATATAAGTTCTGACTACTTGTTTCTGGCTAATAAGAGCTTTCTTTCTCCAATTCCTCAGAAACCCATATCCAACAAATGTACAGTTATGGCCCTTATATTAACAATATCTGATTTCTCCCTCTATGATCTGCTTCATCTCATTATTCAAAAAGGCAGCAGAATCTTCACCTCCACAGTGCTGACAATCAATAGGATTGGAGTTTGGGGTTGCGTTCTTTGGAAAGAAGAAATTAGCAACAACTGTTGTGCTAGCAGTATAAGATTATTGTTCCCATGTGAAAATGTACATGTAATCTATGATGGATTTCTCTCCACATTACTATTCAACAAGACCGCATTACTAGCTGCTTTTGATGGTGGCCTATTGATCTTCTCGAGTAACCTACTGAATACTAATTTAACGGGTATGCAAGCTACTGTGGTGGGCCCAGATGACTCCGGCTTTATCAGCCCATCCATTTGACAATTATTGCTATCTTGTACAGGCTTGATACTAAAATTCTGTTCAGTAGCTATTGAAGACAGAGTTCTAGTTTTCTGACTAGATGATAAGCTTACTTTCCTTGGTAGCTTTTTCACAAACTTCCTGTCAGTTGGAGGCCGAGGAATGTAAGGGAGGTTACTCTTCTCCAGGCTTGCCTTGTGACTGAAACTCCCTGCATTTAATTTCTTTAATGGAGGTTTCCTTTCTTGATCTAAAAAGGGAAGATCGCTGGTGGCTTCATCACCATCCAATGCTGATGATAAATGAGGGCGTGGGATCCGAACATTCGCTGTCCTCCTTGCAGTCCTCCAAGCTGGCTGAAGTGCTGTATTTTCACTGTTAAGCACTTCAGTGCCAAAATCAACTGTAGAAAGAAGAGTTTCAGCTGAACCGTCTTCTAGGGCTTCAATTTGAATTGGGTGCCCTATAATTGCCTTCCCATTTAACTTGCTCATCAGAGAAACAATAGGGACAGGCTCTTTCTGATAGCTTGCTTGGACCTTCAAATCCACATTTACCAGCATGGATCTCGGCCTCCCACCAAATTGACGATGGCCATCAAAATATGGACCAAAACGCTCTGCTTTGATGTTCCAATATCCTTTCAAAGCAGGCTGATCCTCCCATGTCAAGTCCTCCCAATCAACTAAATTACTACCAATACTATTTCGACCCCTGGATGCAGCTCTTGATGTCGAGGAGGGCCTACTGTTCAATCTAACTCTCGAAGTCCCTATATCCCTTTCATTTATATCATCCTCATCAACACTATAATCAAAATCATCACTTCTACGGAAGCTCAAACTCTGCCTCAAAGTCCTGTGGCTCAAACGACTTCTCTTCTCTTCAGGATATGTTCTGTAAATGGAACCTATTCCATCACTTGCATCCACAGGCTTTTTTGTAAGATTGCGAATATTCCTTTTACCTTTCAATCGCCATTTAGACACTGCATCATTAGCAGAAACATGGTCATGAAGATAAGGGTGAGACATGTCGCCAGAAAATGCTGACTCATCATGCTCCTCCGTACTCATGCTTCCATGTTCTTGTGCTTCAGATCTTCCTGGAGCATTCCATTCTGCTTCTGTAGGTACAGCAACATCCAAATGGCATAAAGATTAGAGATTGATGAGGAAAGAAATTGAAATAGCCAAATCATCAAAACCACTAAGAAAAATCAAGTAAAATCTCAAGAGGCATATTTAATACATCACAAGCTATTATATCACAGAAGAAGAAGAAGAAGAAGAAGAAGAAGAAGCAAAAGATGCTTCCACATCATAGGGGCCTACAGACAATCCAATAGAATGCAAGCAGCCATGATAACTCTCAAGAACAATTAATAAGATCCCAAGTGTGAGACAATAGGAGGAGAAAAACATCTGAGTTACATTGGCAGTCTCAATACATCAACAGAGGAAATCCCTGCTGCTAACCAAAATAATATGTAGAACATATTCAGAACCCTAATACTTAAATTCTGATTATACTTGAATGCTTCTAATGGCCAATTTCTAAACAAAACCTATGGAGTCAGGTGGTAATATTTCAACCCTAGCAAATTAAAGCAAAGTCTATTACATTAAAAAATCCAGAACTAATTTATCGCAAAAGAAAACTTGTAACTCCCAAACTGCCAAGAGTTTATAGACCATCTTTTCAATTGCAACTTTTTAACAGATGAACCACCAGGTTCACAAATGGAAGGCCTTGTGAATTTTTGCGCTCTCTAGTTTAACAATTCGAACGTTTACCCTTACATGCTCAAGAATTAAAAAGTTCCATATTATCTCCATCAACACACACAAGAGAATAAAAAAGTTAACAATCAAAACGTTTTCTCTTAAAAGCACAAGAATTAAGAAGTTCCACATATCCCCACCAACACACACACACACACTCAGACACACGCACATGCACATGCATGCACGTGCGCAAGCACGCGCACACACACACACACTAACCTCCCCACCTTCAGGTGTAGTATAACATGTTCCAGTTTTATGTAGAACAAAATGTCCTCCTCCTCTCAAGTAAAAAAAAACTTGACAGAGAGGAAGCTTGGCAATTCTGCAAAAGATTTCTTATTAGCCTTCCTCTTTGTCAATCTGCAACTCATACTTTGCCCCTCTCCCTTTCTAGTCAACCCATCAGTCTCATCCTTCTAAATCCATGATCTTCGCTCAAAACAAAAGCCAAAAACATACCCAAGGGTTATTTTGTCCAATAAAAATGCATAGAGTGCTATCCTCCACCTGAAAGTCAGGAGGTTAGCAATGTATACATACACATGCACATACACAAGAAAAAGAAAAAGAAGCAGCTGACCAAAGTCATCCACCAAATCTGTAACAAAATACAGAAAAAAAAAAAAACAAAAAAAAAAATCTCAAAATCAATTACCACCACTTAGAGAACTTCCAGGTAAAAGGGATTGCAGCCATTTGATTTAGCTTCATTTCAAAACACAGACGGAAACAAATGCAGCCATAATGGAAATCAATCCAGTAGTAAGACACTGGAAACTTTTTTTTGATAAGTAATAACCAGTAAGACACTGAAAACTACTTAAGATAGACCATACCAAGTCTTCTAAGTACTCAAAAACTGCTCGTAACAAAAAGATATGAGCTTTTGGTATTAATAAAACTTCCTGATTCCAAATTCTTACCTGCAGATGAATCTTCCTTCTCCAAAATAATCCTATACTTCCATCTCATTCTTTCCGTAGGACATGAATATAAAATCAAATCCAACACGTTCATCATGACCATGAACACTCAACTGCGTCATCACGGCAGCGATGGATGTCCCTTTATATTCTCCAAATATAAATAGATAGAGAACAATTAAAGACTAGGACACCCCAACTGAAAACGAAAGACCATCTTTGATAAATAGATAGTGACCACGAAACTTCTTTTTCTATAAGCACTCTAGATATCACTTTATAGTTCCAATATACTTGCTACCTGGCTGATTTTATTTTATAATCATTCAAACATAATATTCTTCACTTTCAATCAAGGCAGCAAAGTCTATTGATTTTATTTTTTAATCAAACTCAGAAATAAATACAAAACCAATCCTTGGAAATATCTTGACAGTCCAACAACCACCATGGTAGAGCATGCTAGGCGTCATTATCTTTATCAATCTATCACTTGCAATAAATTTCCAAAGCTCTAATCAAGGGGAACCAAATAGACTAATAGTTAACAACAGAAAAAGACACCGAATCTTTCATCCAGGACATATATCATCAGCAAGCATCAAACAAGTGATCTTTTGAATATGTAGAGCACTAAACAACATAGATTAATCAAGTTTTGATAGATATATAATAACCACAGTATGGATACGAGACAAGAAATTAAAAATAGTAAGACTTCAAACCTGATAGTACAGTCATCTCTTCTTCCATATCTGGTTCCGTCTCGGAAGAATCAGACTCGGATTCAGAAGAATCAGTTTCAGAAGAATCAGATTCAACATCTTCTGTAAAACCAGAAGAGTTCTCTTCAATCAAAGAACCAGGATAAGGAACAAAGTTACCCATTCCGAACTGGGAAGCTGACATCTCAATCTTTCTTGGAGAAGTTTCATTGTGATCCAAAGAATCACCATGCTCAGCTGTCACGTAGACACATCTGCTCCTCTTAGCTCGAGAAGTAACTCCCATCTGCTCCACTCCTGAAATAGAAGTAGAAACAGTACCACAGTCAGGTTGCAAAGAATCAGAGACTCCTAATTTTGCACTACTCTGCAAAACTTGAATAAGAGGGCGTCGCTTATCACGTCTCTTGACCAAAAATTCCTCAGTCAACCCCTCATGTGATCTTTTCCTTTTTTCTAAAGAATTTTTACCATTTGCATGACTTGCATTTCCCATGCTAAGATGACCACCACCAGGAAGAGCATCAGCATGATTATCAGCTATAGGTTTCCGAGAACCATTCGAAACTACAGAAGATGAAAGCTTCTGTTTGGAAGGGGCAATCCTAAGACCGAAATCTTGCAAATCTCTCATTCGGGGTATGATATCAGAATGATCATTTGCCCCACTCAGTTGATTTCCATCTTTAGCTTTCTGTGAAGAAAGAAGACCACCAACAGTCTTGTCCTTATGATACATTTCAAGCCTGCTAGAACCTTGATGTGAATTGGAATTTCCAAGCTTTCCATTATCATCTCCAAAACTTTCTGAAGAAGTAACTAACCCCTTTTTGATATCACCAGATGATTTACTGTTCCTGCGATCAGAATCTATACATAACTTTCCTTGCTTTTCCAACAGTTGCCTCTCAAGTTCAAGAGCATGAAGAATAGCATCTTCTCGACGTGCATATTTCTCCCTTTTCTTTATTGGCATGCCTTGGGAGGACTCAGCTTTTTCAATACAATCATCAAATTCGCCACATCTAAATGCCTTCACTCGCTTGGATTTCTCTAAATTGTACCAATCCCTGAGAAGAAATACCACCAAAGAGTTTTATAAGTATCAGAGTAGGTACTAAGGTACAACAAAAACAGCCATGAATATAGAAGAAGTATCTAGGCATATTGTGAAGAATAAGACTTTGTTCCCCCATTTTTAATTTATAAATAAAAAAGAAAAACGCTTATGTAACACTTGTTATAAATAAAGAACATAGCATCTCAAGTAACTTCTTAAAGAAATCAGCATGCCACTTTGCTGTCTTTTATCTATCCAACCACATGTCAAAGCTCTTCAAACCCTTCATTGAGAAAACTAATGAGCATAAAAAGAATAATCAATTTTATGCATGAGTAAAGACAAGAAAATTATCATATGAGGCTGATAGCATAAACTATAGAAAATATAACTTGATAAAGGGTATGCAATTTTACCACCAAAGAACATTTGAAAGAAAAAAACACACAAGGAAGAAACAAAGAAATAAAGGGAAAAAAAGGCCTGGTAATAAGGTCACTGCAATGCAGAATGGGGAAGGGGGGACCAGATGTCATGGGAACAAGTGCCTGGAAAGGCAGAAATGGATCGAAATAGACACTGCAAAACAAGGCAAAGGAGGCAGGTTTGGTTAAATTTCCTTGGGGTTTCTCGGAATTACTAATTACCATGTCCGTTGGGAGTTGGTTAGCCCAAAATCCAAATTTCACAATTCAATGTAAAGCTGAAACACAGTTGGTTAGACCAGATGTCATGGGAATAAATGATCAGACAAACAAAGTAAACCACTGAAACACATTTTTTGTACAAATCAAAAGAACAAAAACTGGAAGGTCCATTCAAGGTGCTAGGATTCCATGGTTTGGCAAGTGCTATGCAGACAATAGGGGATATTTACCACCAAATAAGAGAGGTAAAAGAACTGCCACAATAAGAATTTGTGCTAAAGCAGTGCAACATGTAAATCATAGAAGAATACAGGGTTAAAGCCTTCTCCGTGTATTAAAAGATTAACCACATGCAGCATCAGTGAAACCCTCTCCCCTGCTTTCCCTCTCTCTCAGAAAAAAAGAAAACCCTCAAGTCTCCAGCTCTTGCAGTCAAAACACATACACACACATAGAGCGGGTGCGTGGGGGTTATTTGGCAGTAATCACACACCAGGAAGATAAAGTACAAACTTGCCCATACAAGCAGCACAAACAGCCATTATAAACTGAATCTAACTAATATATCCTCACCCAAAAAAAAAAAAAAAAGTATCATCGTGACTTTCACCGTCTATATCACTCAATGTACAAAATACAAGGAAATGATTTTTTTTGATAAATAACAATATAAGAAAATAATTAAGAATAGAACACACAAAAAGAAAAGACAAAAAGACATAAGGTTCATGATTTAAAAAGAAATCTATACCGAAACTCAATATGTTTATTAAAATCCAGAAAATAGAACAGAACCATACATACATGTAATGTAACTAGATATAGACATTCAAAACCCTAATTTTGACAAGTTAATTGTAAGTGTCGCCCTCCTACCCATAGAACACCAAACACATCCAAGTAATGAAGTTTGGTTGCTCTTTGAAAAGACCCAAAAGTAATGTTCTCCTTTACTTTTCTTTTTTAGTTTTTGATAAGATGAAAATGTTTTTATTATAACTGAAAATTTTATGTGCAAAGGATGGGGTTTTGGTCCATAGTTTGTGGCAACTGTTCTATTTCCAGGTAGCTGAATGATTATGTATCGTGAGGTCATGCATGGAACAAGGTCGATGGTGAGATTGCTGTTTTAAGATCTACTAGCTGCGTGTATAACTTACGAATAAAAGAAATAAGCATATCAAAAAAATGTCACAACCACCATCAGACAACAACCATTTCTCAAAACAATTCATTTTTTGTTCTCTCTTTCCTTATTGAACGAAGTGATGAAGACTTGCTTCATTACAGTTCCTACCAACCCAAAAGAGCATTATCACTCACCAATTAAATTCTAGCATAAAAAAAGTCAGTCTTTACCACAGAATATTCTATGAAATGCACAAGATGCTATCATTTACCAAAAATTCATACATCCATTTACCCATTTGTGATTAACAAAAAATCAAAAGAACAAGTACCCAATAAAATAATCAACCCCACAATAATTGCACAGAAATCACTAACAGCATCAAAATCTTACATCTTTACACAAAATCTAGTCCCATAATGTAAATTTGAATAGATGAAAATCGAGAGAGAGAGAGAGAGAGAGAGAGACTGACACGCTAGCGTCCTCCCTTCCGAGAAGCTTGACCGGAGTCCCGGAGCGCGGCGACGTGAGATGCGAAGTGGAGAGCTCTTCGGGCCCCAGTATCTTCCCCGGCCACCACGACCCGTTCCTCCTCCTCACCCACACAATCGATCCCGCGCTGCACCCTGCCGCGCCTGATCCCTCGCTCTCCATATCTCTGACTCTTTCTCACTCTCTCTGTATCTGTCTATCTCTCTCTCTCTTTCTCTTTCTCTCTTTCTCTTTCTCTTTCTCTCTTTCTCTTTCTCTCTGTATCTCTCTCTCTCTCTCTCTCTCTCTGAGTCTCCGTTTGGCTCAGCCACCGGCGAAGAAGAAGCGGATGGTCCGAGAACTGGTGTATCCGGAGGATCCAATACTGGGAATTCGGGTTAGGGTTAGGGGTTCCATTCAATTCAGAATTGGGGATTTTTGTTAGTTTTCATATCTAGGGCTTTCAGTTTTCAATCTCTCTCTCTCTAGAAGGGTATTCGGTTTCTCTCTCTACAACTTGGTCTGACTCTCAGTTGCTGCCGTGTTAGTTGGGTCAACTTTTGGTGGGTTTGGAAACTTGAGCGGAGTGGGCTGAATCCGCGTGATACGGGCTTTGGGCTTTGACGACTCACTGGGCTGGGCTGGATTATTGGCTGCTATTATGTATTAGGATCCAACTTTTTTCTTCCTAATTATCATTTCATTTCCAATATAATAATATTAGAAATTACATTTTTATTTCACAACTATTTTAATGTCGGTGTGACAGTTCTAACCAAATTTTGGATCACTCATTGTTTAAAAATAATAATAATTGATTGAGACTATCATATCTATATTGTAAGATATTTGTGTACTGATATAAATATGATATATAACATTTTTCTTTACAAAATACTCGCTTAACTATCATGGACCGTCACAATGTGTCAAACTCACAATACTTGCTGAAATATCTCTAACAAAAATGACTACATGTCATTTTTTTGTTTGACATTGTAACTTGGATAGTTTGAAACAAATTTCTTTCAACTTAGTTTATAATATTGTCATGTTTTCCTTAGTATGTAATAAACACATATTTTAAAAAATATTTTAAACACTTTTATCATGCCACTATTTCACCCCACTCACGTAGTAGTGCCAATAAGCCATTATTATTTTTTTTTTAAAAAAAATCTAAAGGTTAATTGACACTTCTACATTAGCATGATATGATAGTAGTAGGATAAAAGTATGCTTTTTAGAATTACTCTAACTTTAAATCCACATGACATATACTATGCTACGAATCCGCTCCAAGACCGTTAGACCTACCATGGTTGCTTTGCTCTCTACTTCAATTGACTACCCTCTAGTAGCATTCACTTTGGGCTCCATGTAACTAAAAACACACCCCGTCTGCCTAGCTACAATAGACAAGCCATTGTTGGGCAGCTGCAGCGCTCAACAATTTGCTGAGCACTGTAGCTCAACAATTTATAACATATATTAATATACAATCCGTTCTATCATCTCTCATTCAGTAAAAATCTATTTTATTATCTCTCGATCAATTGTTATTGAATGACACTTGAACTTTAATAATAAATAAATAATATTTAAATGAAATAGTAAAAGTAAATAGCTAAAATGCGGAGCTGAATGTAGATGCTTTGAAAAAATAGGTAGTTAAAATAAAAAATGTAATATTTTAGCTAAACATTTACTGAGCCAGATAATCGGTGCATATCATCTAGATATATAGGTGTATATTTGTGTAAGTGCAGACTGTGTATACTATTAAAATGAGTTTTGATGATGTTGCTCCTGTCATTAGTGATCATGAAGGCAGCAAGCAACACTATTTGCCATAAACTTGGCAACCTCTTTAAGCATAAGTCCCTTGCTTCAGAGATTCACTTCTAACAATATTGGCCATTAACATGGCTCCTCTATTTTCATATTGGAGCATTTCCCCCATTAACATGGCTCTTTTATTTTTATTTAAATAATAAGTTAGTTGTTACTCTGCAAAAGTTAAAACAAATGTTTTGTCAAAACAGAAACATAACTGTTGAAATTGAATTTGATGCCTATTTTGTATGTGAGGCAAACAATTTGAATGAGATTTTATAATGTGTGGCAAACAATTTAAATGAGGTTCTATCTTCATTTCAATTTCGTCCCTCTATTTTAAATGTGCTTGCACAAATGAAAGATTAATTATGTCAAACGACACTTAAATGGTACAGTTCATCGTCTAGGGAATAAAATCTTATCTTATAAAAATTGTCCCCCCCCCCCCTCTCTGTCAATTCTAGTTAATTTATTAGACACGTGTCTCTCTCCCATAAGTCCAGCATTGAAGCAAGCATGGCCACTTGATGTCCAATCTATGGCCCTGATTTACTCATCATGACCAGATGAGTCTATAACGCACACTTCCACGGAATCTGGTTTACCAATCAATAACCACACACGGTCACACCCCCCATAACCCTAATCCAAATTCAAATTTCAAATTCCACGCTCCAACGGTCACATTCCCTAGGGTTTCTCTAACGTCTCTCTTACATATACCCCTCCAACCATTTCCTCTCTCACTCACCGCCTCCTCCACTTTCTCTTCCTTTGCATCCAAATCTTGCACAACCAAAAATACCTTGTTTTGAACATTTCAAGCGAACAGTTTCTTAATTTCTTTCTCGTTTTATTGTTGTTGTTTTGTGAATTTTGAGCGATGGATTTCCACAGCCTGGCAAGGAGGGAGCTCCAGGCTCTCTGCAAGAATAACAAGATCCCAGCCAACATGACCAACGTAGCCATGGCTGATGCTCTCAAGGCTCTTCAACATGTAACCTTTTTCCTCGACTCTTCAATACCCATTTTACATCCTTCTTTCTTTTCTGTTTGTTTGCTGAGAAATTGTAGGAAAAATTAAATATAAGTTTGCATTTCTATAACTTTATGTTCATCATAATCAGTTTGTTCGCTAACAAAATCATACGAAAAGAAATGCACATTTGGATCTTTCTTTCTTTTCTTTTTATTTTATTTTTATTTATCTTTATAGTACCCTATTTCATATTTTTCTTCATAGTCTCTTGTTTCTTGAATTTGATGTATCAACTGGAGTGTTATGTTCAGATTTTAGATCTTTCGCTATTCTCTGTTTGTTAAAGTTTGTGAATTTTCATGCCATTTTGTTTGGAACCAAACGTAGCTATTGAGTTCTACAGATTTCGATTTATTGTAAACGGGTCTATCTTTCGCAGAACTTGCAGAAACAGAAAGGTCTAGAAAAGGAAAAAGACCAAAAAAAAAATAAAAAATGAACCCTTTATAATCCTCTATAGTTAAAGAAACGAGAAATTTCCTAGCATTCTTTTCCATTGATTCGATTCAATCTCCCTGTAAATCCTTAGTTTGTTATTTTTTCTTTCAATATTTATCATTCAATCCAAATCGATGTGTCAGGTCGAAGGGCTCGAAGAATTCTTGAATCCATCCGATTCCGATCTCTCAAAACCTGTGGAGGAAGCTCTGAACGGATCGCCAGATATTCCTCGCACTGCCTGCAGAACCTCGACTCGCAGAAAACCCATCAAAGACGAACCTAAAAGCACACAACCCTTGAGTCGCACTCGTCGTGGGACAAGAGGAAGAACCGCTGAAGACATCGATCAAGAAAACAAAGATGTCAATGTGCCTATAACCCCAGCAGCGCCGAGCGGCAGCAGAAGAGCATCGGTGGCGGCTTCGTCTCGCAGAAACATTGAGACCCAGATGAAGGAAGACGAAGAGGATAAGAAGAAAGAGGCTCAAGGAAGGAGTGCCGTGCCAAGCAGCCGCGGACGACCCCCAGTCGCTTCGGCTCGCAGGAAGCTGGAGACACAAAAGGAGGTGAATTCGGTGCAGCGAGTGTATAGTACAAGGCGGTCGGTGAGGCTGTTGGAGAACAATATGGCTAAGTTGAGCATGATGGAGAATGGAAGTGCAGAACCTATAAAGATCGATCGTGATTTGTTTGAAGAGATGGGTAATAGTTCGGAGACATCTGAGGTTTCTGTTGAAGTTGAAAAGAATATCCAAGGTATGTGTTTGGGTACTAGGATTTACACATTTCGCTTCTCTAACTGTTATATGAGAAATTTTCTCAGCATATGTACTTGTGTGACATGTGTATTTGCTTTTCTGAATAAGGAATATTATATTATATTTACATTTTCACGAGAAATTAAAATGGTATGAAGGTGATGTGATATTCACTGACATTGTTTATATTTTGATCTCAGGAACTAGTACGCAGACAATGTCAGAAGAGGAAGGTTCAGAGAAAACCGATGATTCCGAAGTTTTATCGAATCCGAAAACAATTGGATCACTAGAGATTGAGAGAGAATTGAAATTTGGTGTTAAAGAGGACAAGAGTGATGATGGGTATGAAATAAATGTTTTGAAGTCAGAACAGGCTCTGGGTTCTGAGATATCTGATAATTTTGGCGTTTTTAAAGTTCCAGAGGCAGTAGATGAAGCAATAGATGTGGGTGATGAAACTGTAGAGAAGGGTGAGTTTTACTCTGTTAGTGTTTTTAAATGTGATCAGTATCTTTGTAATTTTAATTCATATAGTGGTTCTTGTCATCAACATTTCTGTGCTTCTGTTGAGTTCTATGAATTTGATGTTGATCCCCCTCTCAGGACCTGCTGATGTTTCAGTTACTGTGCAAGATACAGGCGTTGAAGATTCTTTGGCAATTAAAGCATCCACTGATGTTTTTGCTGAGGTTAAGGACCATGATGTTGTTGCTTCTCAATTTATGTTGCCAGAACATGGTATTGATTGCGATAGTGTAGAAGAATCTCTTGAGCCCAATTTACAGAGTCAGAGTTCCTCCGACGTTCAAGACCAGGCAAGCAAAGATTCTCACATGAATGTGGTGGTGGATGATGACCTTGGCAGTCATGATTCTGAATCGGAATACTCCACTGACTGGGAGTCTGATGAAGACGACGAGTCAGATGCAAGTTCACCCGAGAGTCAAGAAAATAAGAGTGATGATGATGCAGAAACAGATGAAAAGGATCCAGAGGCTCCAGTTCTTCCTGAAGACCAGATGGCTGGTTTTGAGAAGTTGGAGAGCAAAATAGAAGAATCGGATCAACTTGTTAACAAGTCTAATACTACTATTGGCAACGATTCAGGTTCTGAAAGCTTTATTGCTGAACACTCGGAAATAGAGTCTGTTGACTCTGCTGATGAAGAAAGCCTGAATGATGACCATGTTATGGTTGAAGGTGTCTGTGTAATGCCAGCACATGAATCTTTGGACAAGACTCCAACTTCTGTGAAGAAAATGAGTCATCTAATTTCTGGCAGCGAAGTCACTTGCAAAACTCCATGTCAACCATTTGCAGCTGACCAGATCTCGGGCCAGTTTCCTCGTCCAACTCAGTTGACACAAAAAAAATCTTCTGCTATAGAAGAATCGATTCAGAAGATCATTGATGTTTCAGACGATGATGATGAAGACCTTGACAATGGAAATGGGAAACTGGAGCTCGAAAAGGATAAGGCGAAGCAAGACGAGAACACAGTTGATGGGGATAGCATACTGGAAATGTACACAGGAGTGAGTTCAATTGATGGGGATAACATGCTGGCAATGTTCGCAGGAATGAGTTTAAGGCAGCTCAGGAAGAAGGTGAAGATGGAATTGCAAATTACACACGACAGAAAGAACAATAAGGATAAAAGTACCACTAAGGTGAGCCTATTCTCTCTCTCTCTCTCACACACACACACCTTTATTAGCTGGTAATTGTAAGAGTTAATACTGTGTTATACTCTACCGACTGTTTTTGGTTTATTGATGAGCAGGAGCATGATGGGAAGAAAAGAGTTGCCTTGAAACCATTGCCAGAGAACTGTATGGATGGTGGAATCTGAGAAAGGAAGATGAAATACCTCTATGCCGAAGGGGAGAGAAGTGTTTTAAGAGAATGAAACTATCCTATCCTTGGGTATTGTTTCTTTTATCCAAATTCCGGTTGAGATGGGCCAATGATGTGGGAGGGTTTAAACCTTGGTTTGCCTTATTTTTGTTCCTTTTCCTGCTCAAATAAGCACCAGAATTTTGTAGGATCTATTTTTTTTTGGTCAGTATGTGGGCTATTGATTCAAGTTTTGTAATAATGTTGGCTCATCCAATGTTTTGTTGATGGGTGTGGATTATGAAAGTGATCAAGCGTGCTTATCAATACTATGTAGCACAATTTTATCAATTTCTAGTTCATCTGTATGTCTTCTTTTTAATTATTACAGATCTTGGTACCAAAGTTCCATATAAAGGCAAAAGCTGAATTTATTGGAATTTTACCAAAGTTCCATCAATTTTATATTCAATGGTAGCTTTAAAAGCCACTTAAAAGTACGAAAAAATTATGTAAGGAAATGAGATTCTTCTTTTAAAAGTTTATTTCATATAACCCACGTTGGATGGCCAACAAGCTACCTCGTACGCACTGCATTCTGTCCCTATCCATCGCTTTAGCCCCAGTCGACTTCTCAGTTGTGGGAGTCTACCTCTGCTATTTCCACATTAACAAATGACAATGACTCTTAATTGTGATTTTCTTTACCATGGTCTCCATATCTCTTTTGTACTTATGTTTTTCTTAGAAATAAATTTTCTTGCTTACAAAAAGAAAAAAAATAATGCTACACATATTCACATTCTTTTTTACTCACACACCTTTAGGTGGCCTCACTCTCACTATTAGATCAAAATTTAATAATAATTTATCTTAATTAAATCAAATAATAAGAGTGGTTGCCACCTAAACGTGTGTGAGAGTAAGAATAAGAGAATGGGAGTATGTGTAGCATGCTACCATATGATATGCCACAAGAAAGAATTGCTAATCCTAGTCAAGCATGCCATCATGAATAAAGTATAAATTGACAACAATAAGTGTGAATATCAAAAATTGTAAATTGCTTTTGAAGGGAACTCACTAGCTTTTAACTCTAAACAATTAAAAAAAAATTAAAAATTAAATAAAAACAAACAAAGAAATAAATAAATAAAATTAGAATTGATCAATTGAAAACGCAAACAACATGTTTCCTTTTTTAGAGACCGAGAGTGGAACCAATGATTAATTACCCTCGTGTCACACCGGCAATGATGTATTTTAAGTATGTCATATTTATTTGCCACGTCATGTATAAATTTTACGAGATTTTCGATCTAGCAAATGAAAGCCACCTGTCAAAACCTAATTCCGCCAAGTGCTTTTAAAGGGCAACTTATAAAATTCTTTACACTATATATACTTGTCAGCTTTATAATTAACACTCCCCATTCAACATCTCAAACTCTTTCTCTCTCTCTCTCGAGCTCCAACAAAAAGAAGAAGAAGAACCAGGAGGAGAAGGAGAGGAAGAAGAACAAGAAGAAGAAGAATACATTTGAAAAACTTTGTTAGGAGGAAAATCTGCACGCTTGGGAAAAAATTATGTCTTAGCCATTCAAAGAAGTCATACGAGCAACTTGTTGAGTCGGAAAAGATGATGAGCTCCAGGACCCGAAAAGTTCGAAAAGGTTATGTAGCTGTGTACGTGGGAGAAGAGCAAAAGAGATACGAAGTTCCATTGAAGTATCTTTCTCTTCCAAGTTTCCAAGATTTGATTGTGCAGGCAGAGCAACAAGAGCTTGAACCAAAGATTGAAGGACCCATCATGCTTGCATGCACGACCGAGATATTTGATCAGCTATTGAAGCTTGCAAAGGAGTAACCGCTTTGTTTGGCCCCTTGAGAGGACCGAGTCACTTGTTTGACCCATTTCTTACTGTTTGTAATTATTTTTGCTCTATTTTAGTTTGTTTTGAGTTTGTTGTTGGGGAGCCCACCCTATTTTAGTTTTTAGGATTGCCATTTCTCTCTTCCTTTTGGATCAAGAATGAGAATGATCATTTACTGTAACCATTTCCTTATTCAATTTTTTTTTTTTTTAATCCCACTATTAAACTATCATCGGTTGATTTTCATATATATGCACTTTTAATAACAAGGGGCAAAATTTATTAAAAAGAATAATGTTATAAACTTTACTTTTATCTCACTACTATTTTACTCTACTGCTATGGTGGTTAGGGGCAGATCTAGACAATTATGTAGGGGGACGGGCAAAAAAAAAAAAAAATAGGGTGTAAAAAATTAATTTCAAATGGGTTATACCATAAAAACATATAATTTTGCGCTTGTTGGCAATATCAATCAGCCCTTCAATTTTGTTTTTTCTTTTTTAACAATGTTTGAAGGGCACTACTACGTCAAAAGAATTATGAGATAGCGGTGATGAGATAAAAATATGGTTTCTAGCGTCACTCTTTTTAATAACATCCAATATTATATACTCATTAGCGAAGTGTGTTCCTCGTACAACTTCAAATGATCGAGGCCTTTGGGTATTTTCATAATAATCTCAATATATCATGAATATATTCTCCACAAATTATGGTAATAATTGCTACAATATTAACTATTGTAAATATGCTATAAATATTTTGTGATTCTATAATTATTGTATTTTCTTTTTTCTTCTGACATCACTCAACTATAAATATGCCATTATGTTATACAGTTAAATAGATCAAAAATACAACTTCTCTTCTACAATTCTATTATATTTAACTTGTCTTTTTCTTCAAGTGGGATGATGTTTTTCTCACAGTAATAAATAGGAATAATTTGTGAAGCTGAAATGTGTTGAATTTCACTTGTAGCATGGTGCTCCCTCACTGGTTGATTGGACCTCCTTTATTAGCTTCTCATCCTTTTGATTTTTTGGAAATACATGCCATGCATTTAATAGAGTTTTATTATATACATTTAAGTTATAGTTTGCTTTCTCAACAAGTATGAAGTTCAAAATTAAGATATCTACAGAACATATACAAAGCATCCAAGTAGAAGTCCTAGAAACATGAAGTTCAAAATTAGACAGATATCAAACACTAAATGATCAAAAAATAAGATGGAATAGAATGTAATTTGCAAAATAAAACAAAACCCATTTGAACCAATCAACTCATGGACCATGTAACTAACAAAACAAGGGTGCATTTTCACAATATATATGGAACTTTTTACTGATAATAGTACTCTTTAGGAGAAATATCTAAACTTGCATTTTTTTTTTTTTTAAGAGAAAAATTCACGCTTTTATTAAATCAAACTGAAACATCTTGAATAGCAAGTACAATACTTTGGATAAAAAAGATTGACTATTCTCCATCCACACTTGGTCTAAAGATTGTTGAATAGTTACTTTCGCTAAATAGTGAGCTATTTCATTTAAAGATTGTTGAATAGTTGCATTTGCTAAACAGTGAGCTGCTTCATTTGCTCTCCTTCTAATATATCATATAAATCATGATTGAAGACCATTTAACATAGCTCGTATATCATTGATCAATTGGTCATACCGACTCAAACAAGAGCACTCATGTTGCAAAGCATGCACAATTTTCAATGCTTCACCCTCTACAATTACTTGTAAGAGCCTCGGGTCTATCAAAAATTCTATTACTTTTCATAACGCCACTGCATCAGCTACAGTTAGGTCAGTAATAAAGGCATTGTGGTTCACATAGTTGCCGATACGAACCCCTCAACGTCTCTAGCTATCACGCCCACACCCACCTTGTCCAATTTATCAAAAATAGCATCCCAATTTATTTTAACTAAATGTGAAAAGACAATTATGATTAGTGGTCATTGGCTAAAACCGATAACCGCCTAGGCGATTAGTAAATTCTACTAATCACCTAGACGATTAACCGATTGTTAGCGGTTAATAACTCTAATAATCGCTTTCTAAAAAAAAATCAAAACTAAGTTGTTTCTATAATAATACGAAAATATCCAGACAAAAATGACCATGACCACTGCAAAAATTACGTCATTTCATATATATATATATATATATATATAAAGCGGTTTGCTGTTAGCAATTTTTCAAAACTTAAAACAGCTAACCGTTATCACCTAGATGGTTAATAGTTTTTTCTAACCGCTTTCAAAAGCAGTTCGTGAACAGTTAATAGCTACCCACCTTATGACCCCTCCGGAAGATTCTTCTATCTCTGCCTCTCTTGTCGCTTATTTTCCTCCATATTATTCCCACAGACCTATGTTGCTTGACGCAACTGCACCTATATTCATATTCAGACATCCTATTAATTGGAACAATAAGGGTGTATGAGCATTTGCCTAAATTAGTAAAATAATCAAACCTTTCCCTTCATCTTTTGTACAGTAAAGAGCTGCACGAACTCAATAAAAAATAGTTATCTAAATCTCAATGCCTTGCATATTTTACGCACAAATTATTCAAATTTTTACTGGGGCAAATATAACCCTGAAGTCCTAATTCACGATGGAAGGATGGGATTCTCACTTAGCCAGTTTCTTCATAAGCTAAGAAGGGCATTTGACTGCAGATCAAGGTCACCGGTCCCAACCAGGTTGGGACCTTTTCTTATACTTCAATAATTTTTAGTGAAAATTCATTCATCCAAAAACATTTCTTCACAAGGCAATCTACTTCAAGAGCTTTCGTTTGTTGAAATTGGATGAACAGTGTGTCTCAGTAACAGCGGTTAGATCACCGCCTTGTTCACAATCTCCTTCTCACCTAATGTCTCCAAATGCTTTTTAAAGTGTGGTGGAAGGCAAATGGGCTTGCTGTGTGTTTTCCAGTTTAGCTAAACAACAGCAACATTAAATTTCCTCCAAACAAATTTATATTAGCTAAATTAAACAAAATGAATTTACAACAAATATTTTATAAAGCCGCGATAGAAAGCAATGGCTTAGGGCAAAATATGAAATTTGTAATGAGTAAAATTCACAAACACTCTATACTTCCTTGTGGTTGCACATGCTTATCTATGCCCCCATCACCTAGGGGGAAGCTCTGATGCTTGACCACTCGGGGAAGGATTTGATGAATTTGAAGGTATTGATCCATTATCTTGAGAGGATGGGCCACCCCATTTTTGCTCTACATCAAATGGCTCTACTACGTGTACTGCGCCGTCGCTCATGCCAAGTGCGATCTGGTTAGGCTCTGATGGATGAGCAGCGACGACCAAAGGATAAACCGGGTTGCTGCACCAGAAGATTTTTGTCAATAAATAATGCACTACACTTCAAGCTTTTAATACATCAAAGTATGGTGATTACATAGAAACATAGGAATCTGATTTCAACTTGAATCACTAAATGGCAAGCTTTATCGTTTGCTCACCTAGCAGCGAAGGATGGTATATAAGCAGAAGGTGCTATTCGACATCGGATCCTTAAGCTATCCGCATAAAAAACTCCAACAGCACCATCATAGAAAGAAGCATAAACCAGTAAACCATCACATGAATATATTGCACTTGAGATGGGAGCAGTAAGTGTCTCTTTTGGAGACCATGACCACTGCAAGAACATGGATTGGCAAAACAGCTCTAAAAAAACCATTCCATATTGACTTCAATTAAACTTTGATTATCAAGAAATCAAACTCAACGATATGCCTACAAAATTCATATAGCCAACATATTTTAAGAGGATATAATCTCGTCATCTGTAAATTTTGTAAATTGATCAATTTACTGCACGCCTCTTTTTAACAGTTATAACCTCACAAATCATGTCTATTATTTATTTCCCCAAATGTTAAAATGGAAGATACATCGCCCTACATTCTTTTGCAAACCAAAGAATAATTTTCCCATAGAAGAGCACTGGTGGGATAAGTTTTCCCAGTTTGTTAGATTTGAGCCAAAACATCATGCCAAAAACAAACCTTTGACCCAACCCCCACCTCAAATCTAACAAACTGGGAAAATTTATCTCATATAACCTTATTAAATATGAGACAAGGACAGTAAGGTGAAAAACTTACTGAGAGCAAGCATTCAAGCTTGCTGTCATAGACCGCAATTTGACTTTCATGTACAACCAGCAGATGCGCTTGATCATTATGAAACTGAACTTTAGTTTCTCCAAGCAGTGGGGATTGGCGACCAGCTGGTGCTTGAATGAACCTTGAGTTCTTCTTCTCCCACACATCAATGCTCCATACACATAACTGAAACTCAATTGATCAAAAGTAAGACACCAATCATCAAGCAACTTATAATGCAAAGGAGAACTAGTAACAGCAACTCATCCTAATCAGTCAAACCCAAAAGCATTCAGTCATTATTATAGGCCGTGTTTCAGTTTGATAGGCAACAAAACTTTACTCACAATTTTCTAGGCCTTCAGAACCTCTGGTTACAAGTTTCGGTAGGGAATTTCGGGTTTTCCCCTATTGTACTTATCTCTTTATTTTTAATAAAGTTCTACTACTTTAAAAAAAGCAAAAAAAAAAAAAGAAGGGAACGTTGATTCCTTGTGGCAAACATACAGCGAGGTTTACCTGAGGATCATTCAACCTCAGCAGCACACATCTCATGTCAATGTTATATTCAAAGAGTTAATTCAATATGAAATTAGGTTAGGACACGGACAACTCCACCACACTTGTGAGAGAAGTTGTGTACAATCTCACCACTCAGCACTTACTGTAGTAAGGTTCTCTTGCATAACTCCTGTTTTTATAAGTAATCACACGTTCATTAAAAAGGCGCACTCCAATGACACAGGAAGAGAGGCACCTAACTAGAAAAGAAAAGATCTAGAAAAAACTTGAAAAATATTAAAATCAAAGGCAGCAGCCCATTGGCAAAGTGTCTTAAAGAAAAAAGCTTTTAATTCCACCAATTTCCACTCACAGTCCTCAAAGTTCCAATCATTTCTTTCCAACTCCACAGGAAATTGACATTAGTTTATAATTTTTCTTCTCCCTTTCATATCTTAAAAACCTGGATATCTAAAATGACATATTGAAATCCTCAGACAGGTGTGCTCTCTTCAAGTGGGGCATAGAATGCTTAAAATGAAATTTGAGAAGAGTAACTACAGCATCATCTCAAACTTTAAGGTATGCGGTTTGTATTTTGGAAAAAGAAAACTAAACACGTCTGTATGGCAAGGGTAAGACACCAAGCTTAGATGGGTTCTCCATCTCCTCACATATCACATGTTGGCCTACCCAGGAGAAAGAATTTTTTTTTTTTTTTTGAGTAAAGCAAATTTATTAAAAGCGCAACTATACCTAAGATATGCAAACACCTAATGCTGCATTGGCTGTAACTCAGGCAAGTTGACTTATGTTAAGGGCCAATCCAAGCACAAAAGCCCAACCCAACCCGACAGCATAAATCACACTCAACCATGATTTGATTTCTTCAAGCAAGTCATGGATGCGTCAAGATTGGGTTGAAGGTATTAGGCCAAATCAAATTGAACAATATGAAGTACATCTACCAAGTTCAAAGAAATAAGGAACTCTGATTTCAACAAATGTTTTACACATTTTAATATATTTAAGGGAAAACTTCATTTACCCTCTCTGAATTGTCACCCATTTTGCAATGTTCCCCCTAAAGTTCAAAACTTCTCAATTTAGTGTATCAAACTTTTAATTTTTTTCAATATCACCCTTCCGTTAGGCTTTTCCGTTAAATCCCAACAAGATTCCAAAATATTCCCCCTTTTTTAGAAAAAATATTTAAATTCCTTTTCAAAGATTGGAGCATGGGTATTTTTGCAAATACTATTAAATTCGGACCAACACCTTAATCTTTGCAAATTTTTTTCTTATTTTTTCCCTAAAACAAATGAGGGTATTTTGGGAAAAGCTAACAAAAATGTGAGATTGCAAACAATTGAAAGATGGATACACTAAATTGAGAGAAATTGAACTTTAGGAGGGATATTGATGACAATTCAGGTGGGTTACGTAAAGTTTCCCCTACATTTAATTTAAGCATCAATCCAAGGAAGAGGAAGCGAATAAATTCATTCTTGAAGATGCATCTACCAAAAGATTGGGAACTCACGAACAAACAAGAAACAGGGAGAGAAGCATGTAGGGTTCAGAAGCACAGGAAAACTATCAACAAGAAATTTCCAGCCCAAGGTGATTGGGTTATATATATATAATTAATTAATTAATCAAGGTATCATTAAAAACGTAAGGCGCCTCATGTACACAGGAAGTATACAAGAGAAGCCACCTAGGAATTAGGGGCAAAAAGAGCAAGAACATCTTGATAAATAATCACTAAAGGAGAAAGATAAGCAGCTATACTGAAGCGGAGATCTAGATAACCTTTTACATTAAAATACTGAAAGTTAGACTGCTCAGCCAAGAATTCACGTTGTAAAATGTATCAAAATACTGAAATATAAATACAATCAGCCATTAACCTGTGCATCAGCTCCTGAAGAAACCAGAGCATTTAAGGTTTGCGAAAATGCAAGCCCTGTAATCCGATTCTGGTGACCCTTGAGTTTGGTTTTAACCTGCAAACAATCCTCAAGCTTTAAGTATATTTCTATATTCAGATGCCCACTAAGATGGCTTAGGGGTCTTAAGTGGTGGATGCTTATATGATTATAACAGTTCTTATGGTCATAGATTAAAACCTTCTTTCCATTATAACGGAACATCCATAAGACTTGACCTTTTCCTAATAATTAGTGTTTAGCCATAAATGATCACATTTCCTTCATGAATATAAGTTTAAAGACCAAAAGAAAGTGACAAGAAACCACAAATTCCATGCACTTATACAGATAAAGATTCTGAAGTCCAAAGTGAACTTTATAACTTGCATAAACAATCTGATAAACTCAATGATGTCATGTACTTTTGCAGATAGGCGAAAATGGCATCAAAATAAAGTAATGCACAATTAGTTGATCTCGAAACTTCTAAAACTCAAAGTAACAATGGCATGACTTTGAAAGGATGAGTAGGCATTAACACTAGCAATGAATGAACCATATAATTATTCCCCTAAATGAAACAATAAAATTGTAACTAATCAAACATGAATTACTAAAAAAATAGAGGCTAACAGTAAGAATGATAAAAACAAAAGAGCTGTCTCACCTCATCAACTCTGACATTATATATTTGAATAGAAGAATCCTCCATTCCTACAGCAATGATATTATTATCTTGAGGGTGGAATGCCAAAAAAGTTGCCGCAGGAGGTGGGGACATAAATGTAGCCATGACCTGAACAGCAGTTACCAGGTTAATGTGGTAAATGTGGAGTTGTTAAAAGAATTTGATTGCATAGTAGACAGCCTGAAATTAAAATTGGCGAAGAACAAAAAATAAACTGTAGATTTTCCAATCAGGAAACAAGCAAAAGCAGCATTAACAAACCTTAAATGTCATCATGTTGAACAAAGAGACCTTCCCACCAGATGCAGACATGACATAAGAATCATTTTTAGATAGAGCAATACATGAAGCTGACTCTTCAGCTGGTTTATTTTCATTTACATCATTACTCATAAGAGTTCCATTAGGAGGCTGCCACAACTGCGGCACAACATATGCAGTAGCCTGAATATTTCCAAGGTGAAGAGCCATTAGAAACACCACAATGCACATATAGAAAGCAAACCTTTCCCAGTGGATGCCTTTCACTACATTAGCCATTAGAAACACCATAAACATATGAGGAAGAAATTCTTTTAGATAGAAAGCAAACCTTTCCCATTGGATTCCTGTCACCACATTAGCCATTAGAAACACCATAAACATATGAGAAAGAAATTCTTTTAGGTAGAACGCAAACCTTTCCCAGAGGATTCCTGTCACTACGTTGCCATTTCCAAAGTTTGTGAACAGCATTGGAAGCAAGGGCCAACAGAGCAAGGCCATTGTTAGTGTAGATCAGTCGCACAACCTGAAATTTGTGAATTCTTATTCTAACAACATAGGAACTACAAATAGAACATGTATTTTACTTTGTACATCTAAAAATATTATAAACCAAATCAATAAATGATTATGGACTCTTAGTACCACTCTCAGGTTATCGTTATCATCATGATTTAAGTTTATGGCTTTTACATGAACATCTCTAAACGTGAACAAGTAGTCTATATTAAGTACATGTAGAAAGTGCAGTGTCATCAGAAGGACAATCAAATGGACCCTGCTCTCTTTTTCCACCTTCTGAGGTTAATGCTTTTCCTAAATAGCTTAGTCTACAACCTATTTCATTAATATCTCTCTTACCACCGAACGACAAAGTACATAAAATTGGAAATCAAATGAATGAGATCTGATCAAATGTAAAGAATCATTATTGTTACTAGATATTTGTTCTAAAACTGTTAGTTGAACAATTCAATAAGCTTATTGCGTGTCAAAACTGTATTGGAAATGAAGGGGAAAACACTACATTAGTAGTAAGCACAGTTGCTGAAGGTCATCTTTGTCAAAGATTGGATTGCTTACTGTACTAGTAAAGTCAAAATACGTAAAAATCCTTGTAGGCCATAAGAAATGATCAAGAACTTACAAGGCACAAGGTTGTCATCAAAGCATTTTACACTTTCCAAAGAAGGGCAAGGCTTCAATCCGGATTGGGCAGTCTAAGGTAAGACAACTAAATTTAAATTTTAAAGTAATTGGACACACACAGATTTGCATAGGTAGATTCCAGAATATGCGTTAGGAGAAATCAAGGTCTTGACCAGTTATCTCAAGTATAAGGTGACATTTGATGTATTAGATTGCATCACCGGGACTAGTAATTATTGACAAATACCTTGTTGAAGAGTCTAGAAGAATTTGGTAAATTTTCTTCAAATTATTTCTTCTCTTTCAATTGATTAAATGAATAATTGAAATGAACTTCTGAAAGTAATGACAAATATTTAGTTTTTTAAACTAGCAATAAATCTTTAGCATAGAATCAAATTTTAGTATATCCAATCAAGCCAGTAGCAGATGCAGTAAACTTTTTTTTATCAAATATCTTCATAATAAACTTATTCCAATTCATTTCTTTATTTCAACATAAGTTTTTTAATGTTTTATAAATTCCTTAAGATCCCATTACACATCATCTTTTGGCATAGCAGTGTATCAGCCAGTACAAGGTCGCACCCAGGCCACACCTATCATGCCTAAAATCAAAACCAATTCTGTAGGACATGTTCTCTTCTCCATGAAGTGCCTTGGCAAAGCCAAATTTTTGGATTTAAACCTATTGTCATCCAAGTTCGTTAATGGATCAGGGTGATCATAAGAGCAATTTAAATACATGTCTCTCAATTCATATGCGTTGTTGCCATATATTCTTATAATTATGTGTGTCATGGGGTGAATAAAGATATTAATTGATAATATAACCCACACAAAATTTCATTATGTTTTGCTTTTTATCTTGATAAACTGACCTACGGCCTACACATGGGAGCCCATTTCTGAAATCTAATATGCACCGGATAAGTTAAACTAGGTAACTCCTTAAATAGTTATCTTTTCCTAGTATGAATATATGACATTACGGGTTACTTTTGAAGAAAGGACACCTCCATAAAGTAGAAGAATGTGTTCCCTCAATATAATAAGCATGCTTTTATACCAACTATAATGCCGACAATTAACTTTAACCCAGATTAAATAATTCATTTAGTCACTTATTTGTATACTCCCTCCCTCAAAATATTTCTACCTTGAAAAAGTATACATTTGAAAGGCATTAATTGCTTTTCTATCCATCTACCATGTATTTTCTTCCAGTATTGCCCTTATTTCAAATTAAAATTCTGTTTCTTTAACATGTCAACAATCAAATGTCAATGCCCATTTTAGGGATATAAAAACTTGCACTTCGACTTTTAAGAATGGACAAAAATTAATGAAGAACCCAAAAAGGGAATGTGGGACAAAGTGAATAATTTTATAATTCATATCAAGATCCAAACTCCAAAGCCTAATCCTTCAAAATTATCTATATTTCCTTTCCATGTCTTCGTATTGTATGTCTTAATTAATACTCTCACAATTAACCAGTGCATTTTATCAATCACTCCAGTTATATGCTATTGGGTGTCCTCACATTAAACAACCTGGGGTTCATGGTTGGAGGCAGCGCGGATTGACAGTTCTTTGGTAGTTAGACATACTGCAAAATGCCATTCCTACAAGCATTTTTCAAGAATATGCTATCACCAACATGCAGACACAAGCTTTCAACAAACAACTTCAGCACTTGACAATCATCAGCATTACCAAGTTTCTTCCCATGACACGTCCAACATATTAAATGAATGTAGTTTCTTTATTAAATAAATTACATAACTACCATAAGATAAAAATAATAATAAAATTTAAAATATATATATATATGGCATACAGTAAATGAGTCGCACCAGGCAACGTATGACCATACATTCTCAAACCACCTACCTTGCCTGCTGTTACAGGGTCGGGCAATCGTAGAACCTTGAGATGAGATGTGTCCACAACATCAGATATTTTCCAGCTCAAAATCTTGCCTGCATCATCTGAGATCCGTGGTTTCACATCAAGTAGCCTGCTGCTGTCCATGGTACCCTGCAGCAATGTCCTATGAAAACCTCAAAACTAGGTAGCACAAACAATTGTATCCAACTGAAAAAGATAGACTTACAAGATTACTGATGGATACAGCAGGAGGGGTTCTATCAGGACGGTCCACTATTGGAGCAGCAGCAGGAGAAACATTTGTAAATGGACCTAAAGAGTTACCAAGTAGGGGCTGCAAAAAAAATGCACTTAAGAGATTGTGTTCCGAAACCTCAATAGCAAACTAGGAAAGTAAATTTATAGTAAAATCTTGCAAGAGTAAAATCATAAAGAAATAGGAGAAGACACCAGCTACATAAATGAATTCATTTAGCATTGTATAAATCAATTGGCCTTCCTAAAGGCAGAACAAATACAAAGTAACAAACAAATCCCGTGCAGTACAAAACAATTACTCTTCAAATCTGTCGAGACCAATAAAGGCCTCCACACCAAAATTGTAATTAAGCCATGTGGAAGGATATATATCAAAGATCCAACATGCATAACATTTGCTTTCGGTAAAAGCTACAAATACTCATATCGGATAGATATAGTCAACCCATCAAAAGTAAAAAATCATAGTTTACAGCTATTATCATTCAATCATTCAAATTTCGTCAGCCACATAACAGCAGGAAAACTAAATACCGTTTAAGCTATCCCCATGTGAGAGAGTAGAGCTAAGTTATAAGTGAAAAGAAGTTTCTAAGAATAGAGTTTATCTCTTAAAACTGTACCCAATTTATAGCTAAGTGCTTCTTTTTATATACTTCATGTGTACTTAGGGGGCGCCTTATGCTTCTAATCATATGTCTCAATTACTTATCAAAAAAGAAGTTGTAACTAATTAGTCTAACTCGAAGTAATATTATGCAGGGCAACATCACAAGCCTGCAACCCAAACATATTTTGACTTAACAGTATAGCTAAGTACATCCCACAGCTCTGGTGAAGCAATCATCATGATTTTTTTTTTTTGCCTTCAACAGCAGGCAGCATGGTTGCGCTCCTAAATATCATTTTCAACAGCTAGTACATTGAGATTGGTTTTATCTTGGAATACAATCCACAAAATGAAATTCAAGGTTGATGGAATGGTATCACAAAGCATATGACAGTAATCAACACTATTTTTTTTTTTTTTACTTGTGGTCAACTCCAAACTTCTCACCCAATCAAAATCAAAACATTTCAAATAGTGGGAAACTTATTATTTAGGGGATTTCTGTATGAGGAAACTCCATCCTACAACTCAGAAATGGAGATAGCCCATCTCAATTAGCTATTGTCAACAAAACTTTGATCTTCTGAGTTTTCGAGGTTCAATTGATTAACAGACCTATCAGGATTCACATGTGACAACTCAAAGTGGTATTTTACTTGGATTTCACCCCTTGCCTTTTTAATAAATTTACCTTAGGGAAAACTTCACTTAGCCCCCCTAAAGTGTCATTATCTTTGCAATGTTAACCTCAAATTATCAAAAGTTGCAATGTCGGAATCTCATTTTTCAGCCCCTTTAAATTTCACCCCAACCGTTAGGGTTTAGGGTTAAATCAAAATGGCAAACAGGTGAAATGTCTATTATACCCTTGTAAAATTTATGAAAATACAAATTTACTCTTCATTAAAAACAAAAAAAAAAACAAAAACAAAAGGGGCAAAAAAAAAACAAGTGACAAGTTAGGAGGTGTGTGTGAAGTTTCTCCTTTACTTTACTTATCGAAAAAGAAAGTCTTCTTGATGGCATTACTTTGTGCCAGGCAACATGAAATTGTTGCAATATACTAAATATTTCTCAACAAACAAAAGCACCGGACTACCTTAGAGTTGATGGGTTCAGAAGGGCCTTGATTTTTATCAATAGCCCTGCTCTCCAACATTCTTATCAAGCACACACCATCATTGTTGGCTAAAATCTTGATTCCATTGTCACTAGTCGTGACTGCCAACAACGACCCCTCCTTGTTGAATCTAAGTCTAGAACTAGCCTGCAAGAGAAGAATAGAATGACCTGTGACTACTCCATCCTTCAATTTGAGTACCAGTAGTTAAATGAAAAGGCGACAGAAAACTAACAAGCAATCCTCCATCTGCATCAACAGCTATCAACATATTTGTATTGTCCATATCCCAAAACTTAATTTGAAAGGCATCACCAGCAGCTAAGAATCGGTTCCTGGTTGTGTCAAACTGGACAACACCTAAGGAGCGCTTCCTGAAACCAGAATATGTCCGTTTTATAGCTCCTTCGCTCTCATTCCACTCAACTAGATGTGATTCACCTTCTTTACTTGTTCCACATGAGAAGAGCCTGCAAGAAAAAATAGTAGTTATAATTAATCTCAGTGATGGCACTGGTTATAGTAATAATGATAACCAAATCAAGTGATCAATACCAAAATTAAATAAAACAGAAGAACCCGGAAAATAAGCTGCATACTCCTTTGCAGCCCGTGCTGGAAAATGAGCTGAAAGGGTTTTTGTGCGGTTTATGTTTTCAGCTATTTCAAACCATAAATATAGAGAACTCGAGATACAAAAATGGAGAAAGATGTTAAACAAATATTAGCCCTTTATAATCTTCTAGCTGGCAAGCTTTACCTGGTTCCATCAGCACTATATGCCATCATGGTGCACCATAGTCCAGGTGCGTCATAATCCACTCTAGATCTTGAGCAATCATATAGCCAAGCTTTGATTTTCCCATCAATGGAAGTAGAGAAAATAAACTGCACATAAGGACAGAAATTAGCAGAAGATATAAGTAAGTTGGAAAATATAAGATTTCTGGATAATGGATACTATCTGATCTTTCCAAGCTGCCAATGTATTACAGAGAAAGTGCACTCTTCATCACAATTCAGCTCATTAAAATGCTAAACAAGTAGAAAGCTAACAATGAAATTCTAAATGAAATTACTTGGATATTTTCTTTGTAATGAGGACAGACTGAATATACAGGAGCTTCATGGCCTTCAAAAGTGTACTGTCTACATCCAGCTACAGCATCCCATACCTGCCGTATCGAATATTATAATACGGATACCTAACTTTCTTCTTTATAGGAAACATCAAGTTCTTAGCCCATACCTTAATCATCTTATCATCACCACATGTGACAATACATAGTTGCTTGTTGGGATGAGCAAATGCAATGTCATTAACACCACCAATGTGAGCATCAATCTAAAAGATGAGATAATCAATTCACAGCACCTTTTCATAGCCAGGGGAGAACATAATATCCAGGGCAGGGGGCTTACCTCCAAATGATGTCTTAGTTCTCCAGTTGGATTATATGTATATATTTGGACAATATGTTTTGAGAATGCAACACCTAAAAGATGCCGAACACAAAATTAAATGCACAACAATTTGATCTAACAAATAAGGATATAAAAATCATGAGCCACAAAGTATCTACATACCAAGCATAACTCCGTCTGGCCCCCAAACACATCGATTCACCGATAGCGCAGCATCATTGAGCAATGCAGTCTGGTAGCATAAACAAGATTAATTTGAAAGGAAAGTTACTTGCTATTTCTAATTCTTAATTCTTATACTCTTGTTTTTTTTGATATCGGGGAACCTCTACAAGACAGGGCCCTTCAGACCCACTCCTGCAAAGTAAACATCGGTCCCATACACCGCACTCTCGGGAGTTTCCCTAAACGGAACTAGGTAAATTGCTGGCTTTTCACCAGAGGTTGTGGCCCCAAGGGATTGTTTGCCCCCAAGAGGTATTGAACCTTGGACCTTCATGGGAGCAAGCCTCCAAGACCAAGGCCTTCACCACTTGGGCCAACCCCTTTTGGGGTTAATGCTTACACTACAAATAGCATATAAGGTGGTGCTAGCTTGCCTGTTGGTAAAATCACTTGTTATTGCACCAAAGGAGTTGAAACTAAATCCCAACTTCACTAGTATTAGAGGGTAAGCCTGCAGTTTTTGTATCCTCAATCCTTAATTTGAAACAAGGCTCTTAAAATAATACATGAATTTAGCGATGGGTTACTTGGGATATTTTTAGTTGGAAGCGAAGTCTTATGAGATTAGGTCTCAGATTGGAAATGATGGTATCGACTAGTCGAGAGTAAAAGTATCTTCTGAGCGGTGGTTTTGGGCAAACCGACAGTGGTTTTGTTGATGACTATGGTGGAAGACTTGATTGAAGGAGATAATTTGAGAGAGTTATGTAAGACCTTTCGAATTGGAGGTACATCGTACATTGTCCAAAGACGAGAGAAAAATCATGGAAGGTTTATGGAGCTTTCTGAATACGGCGATGGAGGGCAGTGGGTGGGGCAATTGCATCTCTCAAATGAGGTGGGTGGTGATGTACTTTGAGTAGAAAGGTGTTGTCAGGAGTGGATTGGTGAGGTGTCTGATTCTAATCTAGGGTTGCTGCGGACAGTGGAGCACAAACACCGGTCATACGTGGATGCTCTGGAAGGGAAGGGGCATTTTCAAAAAATAAGTCTTCACAAGGGTATTATTGGCAATGCCAAAAGGCATACATTTGCAGTTTGCTAATGGAAATATTCAATGGAATTTATCTATTATCATACATGTGCAAGATTGGGAGGTAGAATTGGTGACTTTTTTTAATGTGTTGTATACTCTAGGAGTGAGACAAGGTGGTGAGGGTTTTGGTGGATACCATCCAAGATGTAGAAGTTTGAAGTAAGAACATTTTATGATAAGTTATCCACCCCGCCAGTTCATCATTTCCTTGGAAGACCATTTGGAGAGTCAAGGTTCCAACGAGAGTGAGTCTCTTTGTGTGGACAGTGGCTCTTGGGAGGATTCTGACCATGGATAACCTGAGAAATAGAGAAGCTATTGTCGTTGATTGGTGCAACATGTGTAAAGGAGTAGGGAGTCCATTAATCATCTTCTTCTCTATTGTGTAGTGGCAAGAGAATTATGGATTTCGATTTTTAGCCTTTTTGAGTAGAATGGGTCATGCCTAGAAAGGTGATAAGAGTTGTTGGAGAGGTCAGTTGGGAAGTTGCTCTATCTTAGAAGTTTGGAGGATGTCACATTTGTGCTTAATGTGGTGTATATGGAAAGAGCAAAATGCAAGGTGTTTTGAAGATCGCAAGACTTTGGTGTCATAGCTAAAAAATGTCTTGGTCAAATTGCTCTATATATGGACAGGGGCTTATAATATCTCACAATTTTCCAATATTTTTTTTATTTTGTGGATTATTGTTCTTCTTTTACTCATTAAAGGGTTTCTTTTGTATACTTCATGTGTACTAGAATTATGCTCCTTTGCATTTTTAATGAAATGCTTTACTTATCAAAAAAAGTATTAGAGGGTTTATGTGCTTAGGGGAGGGCTATCCCTCATTGTCAACTTTCACAAAAGAATCATAAAGGGCAATTTGAAATCTATTTCACCTCCAAAAAAGATAAGAAAACAATACCTGCAAAGCCATAGAAGCATTTGAGATTTCCCAAACCTTGAAAGGTTTATGTGCCAACCTCTCCCGGGATCCAACTTCCCAAATGCTAATGTCACCAACATTTGTCCCAACTAAAAATAAATAATAGATAAATTTGATAAATGAGCATTAAATATTTGGTGAAGAAAAACATAAAAATTCTACTACAAACCTAGAAGAATAGTGTGTTGCTTTGGATGGAAGTCCATGCTCATGACATTAGATCCTTGATTGAGGGTCCGTACAACAGCTTTAGGAAGGTCATCTTGTGAAGAGACAGTAGGTGTATGCATTACACCAGAAAAGGACACCTATAGACAACATAGGTGAGCATATACTTTTTATAAGCAAAAATGAATAGGACAACAAATATAATATTCCTACAAGAAGGCCAAGCAGTACTTAATATAGTTAAAAAGCACAAAAATTGAGCTTGATAAACTGTCTTATTCATCCACACCTCGTCAGACTGGCCTGTACGAATACGCTTTATCACATGCTCAGAATCAGCAGATTGATAATCCATGCGAGTTACACCAGTGGGGGTCCTTGGGTGTTTCAAGAATGCAGCTGTATACATCATAATAAAATCACTAAAAGCAAGTAATTCTACAGTCAACTATGCCAAAGGAGAGATAAAATCACTAAGAAACATTCCAAACACCCTTACCTGCACTAGAAGGCTGCATAAGACCGGGTGACCCTGCTGCTACAGCAGCATGTGGTAAAGAAGGATTGGTGCCAGACATCCACCCAGCAATAGCACCAGGAGATGGGGAAACAACAGGCTGAAAAGGCTGCACAATAAGAGGCATTGCAAGAATTATTTTCTGAATGCTGCTGGTGTTCTCCCCCCCTTTCTTCTAGCAAGAAAATAGATGGAAAATGCTTACACCATGGGCACCAAGGGGGGGAAATGCCCCAGCCTTAGGCATTGGTCCCATCAGAGGACTGTTTGTGGGAGGAGGACGAGCTCCATTACTAGTTGGATTGCAAGAATGATCTATAAAGAGTGTTTTAATATCGGGGTTCGGACGAGGATTCTTGCAAAGCTGATGCTGCCAATTTAGACTGAAATTTTCAAATAGAGAAATTAGTCAATCTTTAGGGGAAATCAAGTTACAAATCTACATTTTTTTGAATTAATTTTTCTGATAACTAACCAGCTAGAAACATAACAAGTGCTTATACACACACAAACACCAGTTAGTAACCAGAATTTCAAATGAGTCATTGACAACATAGTTGCATAGTATATCTAACTAGGGAAATGTGGGAATAACCTCTGGTTAATTAATGTCCTTAGTCGTGAACTCTTGAAGGTTGGGAGCACAAGCTTATCACGAAAAAGTGGGTTTGCTTCAATAAGCTTTTTAAGTTCTATGAGCATAATGTTTCTAGCAGATTTTGTGTCTCCATACTTGGAAAGCTGCTCATTTTGCCTGATGATGCAAAAGAAAGAGGAGATATAAATTAGGACAAACCATATAGCAGATCATTCAAATTAAAAAAGAAGCAAGTGTTGAGTACCTAAAGTTTTCAAGAGTAAGTAAATGGGTTATCTCCTTGAAAAGTTCCTCATTAAAGGACGCAAAAACCTTAAGGTCTTTGACAAGAATCTCAACAGCCTTTGCTCGATCCTGCCTGAGCAAAAAACAGATATTACACTGAGCAATGCTTTGTGAGCTGAGAACCAGTAATGATTTAAAAGAGCTCCTAGAAATTTATAAGGGATGTTGACGCCAATGATTTTAAATGCTCACCTATCAAGAGCTTCCAAGTACTTCTGTTTCCTAATTTCAAAGAAAATCTTCATTGAATATCGATTGTCTTCTGCCTTAGTGAAGCCACATAAGTAGCGCTCCACTTCATCCCACTCCCCCGCCTGGACCTGCTCCTCGAAATGTTTCATATTGAAGAAGAAGCCAGACTCTTGCTCTAACCTAAAAGTTGAGAAACTCATTACAAGCACATACATAAAAGAACAGTCCATCGAAAATCTGTTCAAGCCAAATATTCTCATGCTCCATTTTGCTGCCAAAGAAAGGCAGAAAGAATAATAGAAGCTAAGGTAATCTGTAGCGACCTCAATGCAAATTTGACAGTAACATACAAGAAAAGTGCTCATAAAATCTAAACAAGCAATTCGTGAATCTACATGTTACCTCATTAATTAAATATGGCTAAGTTTAGTAAACATTTGGCTCATTTTTTATACAAAAATAGAAAAATAACCTTTTTCCTTCGTTTTTTTTTTTTTTTGATTTCCTGGCTAATTTTTGAAGTATTTTATTTTCCTAAGTTTTCACATCAACCTACCAGATACTATGAAATAACAAACATACATACTGAATACAGGACTTACTTATGAACTGCTTCCTTGAATTTCTCCTCGTCCAAGAACTGCAAAATCAAAAACACCAACTCCCTACTCAAGGAAGACATTGTGCCCGGTAATCCTAACGGCTCCAGCGCAAAGATCCAACGTCAAACCAAAGCGTCTAAATCCACCTCAATCAATACCGGCTGTCCCAAATTCGTCTTTCAACCGGTAAAGGTTGATAATTTGATGAAAACACGATACTCAGAAACTATTTCTTCTTCCCCTTTCTTCACGTACTGAATTTTGCTTCAAATCATAAAATCAAAGACCTCCTCCAATCACTTAACCATCAAATCAGTACAAGTAACGCCTTCATCCAAAAAACACAAAACCCAAATTTTAGAACAGCAGAAGAAGAAGCGCAATAAAACACAGATACCCAATAAAAACAACACCCAAAAAAAAAAAAAAACCTCTTTTTCAAGCAAACCCCACTTCACATAAACCCCAAATAAACCCTAATATTCAGCTCCTAGCACAAAGATCCAACACAGTAAAAGCTTAATTTATATGCAGCCAAATGTGAGAGCAAAACAAATTCTAGAGCTTGATTTTCCGCCACATGTTTCCACAGTACATGGTATTTTCTTTGATCATTTCTACATCAAGAAAGTGAGGAAAATACATAGCCTTATTGGTGGTCTTCAGAGAGTGGCAAAATGAACCATTTCCAGGATTAGGGTTTCCCGACCTCTCTTTACTTCTTCTACTTTACTTTTTTGCCTCTCTCTCTCTCTCTCCCTCTCTTCTGTGCGCTTTGCAGCTATCACTGCAACAACCCTCACTTTCACTCTATCTCTTAGTGTCTATAAAATGTTTTACTTTTTTCTTTTTCTTTTTTCTCTTATATATGCTTATGACCCTTTCTCTCTCTAGGACAAGGACAAAGTTGCTGTTTGTGCTGTCTTCTCTCCCTCTTGCTTTCTTTCTATATACAACTTTTCTCTCCCTAAAACTCTGAGCTTTCATTTTCTCTCTCCCCATCAATTAGTGTACTGTCTTCCCTTCTCTCTCTACCTGATTTTTTTCCTCTACTCGCGAGACTCTACATATCAGCACTTGATGCTCTTTCAAATACACGATATTTTATCCTTTTTTTTTTCTTTTTTTTTTTTTTTACTATTTTCATGCAATTTCAATTTATCCTTTAACTTTTTAAACTAATAATCTAATATCATTCTTTCCATTTAAAATTAATTCTATCAATACCCGTAGGCAAAAAGTGAAATGGACAGTATATTACTCCAATGACATTTCACATGTTAAAAAAATTAATATTTTATTATATTAAAAAATAAAAATGAGATTTAAAAAATAATAATAATAATGTGAAAATAATAAGATAGTAATACAAAGATTTACGTGGTTCGGTTATAAAGCTCTAAGACTGCATTAAAACCTTATTTCTCTGAGTAATATCTACAATAGGATAAACCTTCTATCAAGTCCATCTATAAAAGTGATGTTTTGCAGCGTCCAATAGAAAGTGTACACATCAGCTAGTTACACATGCTAGAATAGGAACAAAAACATTAGATTTTTATTTCTTTCCCACTTTCTCTTCTTCTCTAGTTTATCTTCACATAAAATTTTATTTCCTCTTCTTCTCTTTCTCTCCCACCATTCACCCACCACATTCACTGTAGCCACAGTAGCAACATCTATGGCTGGGTCACAATAGGTGGCAACCCTCTTTGGCAGATCCCTTTAGGGTGATAAAATCCTTAAAGGATTAACCACCTTCCCCTTTTAGGTTTTAGTTTATAATCAAAAAATGAGTTTTGAGGCATTAGAAACGAGTTTTAAAGCATTATAACCGGATTTTGAGGCTGAATTTGGCAAAAAATGGCCGGAGAGGGTGACCCATGGCTGGGACGTGGGTCCAAAGAGACCCACGGCGTGGGTTTGGCTTGGGTCTCGTCGGCAAGGGTTTTTTTTTTTTTTTTTTTTCTCTTTTTCATTTTGATTTGGTATGGATGTTCTCACTTTTATTTTTTGCATTTTTCTTAAATTGATGATGTGTCACATTGTAATTTGAGGCTACAAAATGGGTATTATCAGAATGGATCTGATAATATGGGTTCTCTTTATAATATAACATACTCCTATTTATAGGAAAATCATGTTGCATACAAATTGATTTATACTCTAGCTATATTAGCTAGGTGATAGTTTTTAACTATAGATAGACTTCAACTGTAACGCAATAATAGTCTTTAAGTGTAACTCAGTAATATTCTTTAACCGTAAGTTAATAATAGTTTTAAATTATAACTATTATTCTTGAACTCGGTGATATACTCTATCATAGTGAAAAATGAGTAAAAATAGGTGACGGAGAGGAGTGGAGCCACGCTTCCACCTTGGCAAGGGGGGGGGGCGGGCACCCCTACCGTGGAAGTAGCTTACAATGGCATGCAAGCCACCTTTGTGTTGAGGTGATTATGTGAATTATGTATTTTGTTTGTGACGGTCACATGAACATCATTTTATTGGGAGTTGTTCGTGAGAGCCACCCACCGTGATCTCATTTGTAATTTTTTGTACTTTTTTATTTTCAATATAATAAAACATATATATTTTTAACATGGCTCCTAAGTGCTAAGCATTAATAGAGTTAATACCAACTATTCAATTTTAGATGGAATAACTGAAATGGAAATGGCAAAATTAACCCCAAGGGTTAGCCCGATGGTCGAAAGCTTGAGATCCTGAGTATGCTCCTTAGTGATCCCATGTTCAAAACATGAGGGTGCTACATACTCTTGGGGACAGCCACCCAGGCCAAAAGCATGCGACTCAATGTTCAATATTTTGAGTGGTGTGAGGTGTTGGGTTAGGGATTAGTCTAGTAGATCTTGACTAGGCTTCTACTCTTTGTAAACTTCTCACTTTAGTAGGGAACAAACCCGAGGTATTGTTCGGTCTATAGGTGAATCTAAGAAACCTGTTAAAAAAAAAAGGCAAAATTTGCTAAGTTCCCACCCTCTGAAATGTAATGGAATTTCCAAATGTATCAAAATATGGGAGGTTCACATCTGCTCAGAAGTAGAAAATGGAGGCTCACATGGACCTGTAAATAAGAGGTCAAGATGTAGGGATGGGGTTGTTTTACTTTTTTATTTTTTTCCTGAGCAAATACAGTAGAAAGGGAAGGGGGGGTTGTGTTTTAACTTTTAACTTTAAAGATACCCCCTCCCTAAGAGGTAGGGAATGAAGCCCTATTGTACGATCTACCATGGGGTTGGCCCCATTCTAGCATTTTGAGAGTTAGGAAAAGTTTTTAATTTTTAAGAGAAATCAAAATAAAATAAAAAGATAGAGGATTTTGCCAAACACCGTCTTAACCTTCTTTGGTGTGTACGCTGCACTAGTACTGTCTATTCTAGAGCGAAATATAGGAAAAAGAGTCTTGTTAGGTACGCAGTCAGTAATATTACTTTCTCCCACCTTTGGCTCTTCACTTTTGAAAAGCTAATCTAACTCAAACTTAAAAAGAAAAGCCATGATTTTTTCTTTTCTTTTAAGTGATAACTAAAAAGCGGGAGGGGAAAGGAATCTTGCATGCAACAAATGGGATATATATATATATATATATATATATATAGGAAAATGCTTTTTTGCATTCTACCCACCATTTCTTCTCTCTTTACCCTTTTTTTTTTTATTGAAAAAATTAAAATGCAAATGAAGAGATGGTGAGTAGATGGTTGCTATAATGCATTGTAGCATTCCTCATATATATATATATATATATATATATATATGGAGATCCTCCAATCATGGGTGATGCAGTGTCAAAATTTATCTTGAGAGTGCCAACAGAAGGAAGAAGTCCATACTTCTTGTGTTTTTGCTCATGTGAGGAAGTTGTTACAAGTACATCGTTGTTAATATGCTTTCAGGGTTATTTTCTTATTTTATGTTTGAAAATAATTTTGATGTTATATGCAAATAAACAAATCTATATGTTTTAAATTATTTATTAACATCTTTGTCTTAAAGAACATAAACATGATCATATACAATTGGAAGAATAAACTCAAAACATGTTGGGATTTAGTCAAAATTAAAATATGGTAAAATTACTGCAAGATCCCCCACAGCATAGACTTGATCCATTCTGTCAGGTACATTTAAAAGACAACAATTGTCCAACTTCGACTGACGTGTACACTAGTTTTTGTCATAATATTCCAAGAGCTCAAAACGAGAAGATTCTTATGACTTAAAAGAAAAAGAGTCGGTGAAAAGGAAAGAAACCATTTTCTTGTTAAACTACTTTTATTTATTTATTTATTTCCTTTCTCCATATTGGTGGACTGTTGTGTAATTGATCCCACCTGATGAGAGAATCGTGCAAATAGAAGCTTGTTAATTTCAATCTCCATAGTCTGTACCATAAGCATGATAAGCTACTCTCATTGGTATGGTGACAAAGATGGGGCCACGTCACTCTCATTGGTATTAAGGAATTGGCATCTTAAATTTGCAGGAAATCTGGAAAGGCATGTACATCATCCATTATGACTCATTCGAAGGTGGATAGACATTTTAATTATGGTGTGAATAGAATATAACAACCCATTTTTATGACCATCCTCCAATAAAAGAGGTTGGAAAAGGCCAAAAATGGTGGATAGATGTAATGGCTAGATAATGCCTATGAATCAATGGATATAGGGTGTAATCAATTGTTCGTATTACATTTAATATTGATTGTACGTGTAAGAAAATAGTCTAAACAAGTGAAGATTCACTTGCCCTCTCACGTGAAGGAGGAGAATTCATTGCACCTAGGCTTGTTTGTTAAATAATAATGGAATTTTAAGACACTGTTTACAATAAAAATAAATAAATAATGATCAGTATAGAAAGTGAAAAATTTTGTTTTGTAATAATTTTTTTATTTAAATAGTAATAAAAGGTAAATGATGTAATATAAAAAAGTGAATGATGTAATATAAAAATGAGAATGTTTTGATGTTGATTTTTTTGTAAAACAATGAAGTAAATAATGTGCGGGAGGGATCATAATCCCCTCTCATTATAGGAGAATTGGAGATTCTCTAATTTTCAATTTTGGCCATTCATTTTTATCCAACAGTCCATACGATGCCACGTGTCCCACTTAAATTAAATAATAAAATATTAATTATTTTTTTTTTAAAAAAATAAAAATAATAATAAGAAAAAATTAAAATCAAATAAAAAAATATAAAATCAAATTTAAAAAAAAAAGGGGTGGCCGACCACCCCATTTGAGTCTAGGGGTGGCCGAAGCCACCTCTAGGCCCTTGGGGGTGGTCCGGCCACCCCAAGGGCCAAAAAAATTTCAAACTTTTTTTTTATTTGGCCTTTGGGGGTGGTTCGGGCTATGAGGGTGGCCGAATGAGGCCCAGACCGACAGTCTGAGGTGGCCGAAGCCACCCCTAGACTCAACTGGGGTGGCTGGGCACCCTAGTTTTTTTTTTAAAAAAAAAAAAAAAAAATTAATTAATATTTTATTATTTAATTTAAGTGGGACATGTGGCAACATATGAGCTATTGAATAAAAATAGATGGTCAATATTAGAAATTGGAGAATCTCCAATCCTCCCAATAATGAGAGAAGATCTTGATGCGTGTGGGAGTAAAGTGTTGCTTAACCAACACTATCCTAATCTCCACGTCTAATAATCATGTTCTCGAAAATTCCAGGTTCAAACAGAAACAATGTGACAAGAAAGAGTATCAACCTCGTAACTTTTTATGAGTAAGTTCATAGCTTTTTGACAGCATCATCTTTTCTCTCTAGAAGTGCATGCTTGAATCGAAGTATATTTGGGTAGATAATTAAGAGAAGCTTTTGACAGAGTCTACATATGGTTAAATGGCCGTGATTCTAAGCACGCTGGTGTGCTTAGCACGTCATGTTGTTTTCATTTTTTTTTCTTAATTTTTTAATATTGAAAAAAAAAAAAAAATTTGCCAGCGTGCACGTTCTCTTTTACTTCACCCGTGGTTTAAATTGATAAAACTTTTTAAATCGTATTTTTTGAATTTTTAGTTAAAAAAAAAAAGAAAGCATTATTTGTGTCTGTACTCAGACTACTGTAGTTTTTTTTTTTTGGGTCATGAATAAAAGAAGTCGGGACCAAGGTGATAGTACCATTGATTCATTTATAGGGAAGCACTTTGCTATATAGGTACGTAAAATTGAAAGTCACATGCATTCACTTATTAGTACAGAAATTTGATTATCAGGGAAAAATATATACATGGACCGACGAATTGAAGAAATATTATTCAAGGTAACATCTTTAATTCCTAGCCCTAGGAAAGAGTACTTTAGGGTGTGTTTGGCAAATGAGTGGATCGGGCTGAACCTAAAGACCCAAAAAATTATTTTTAAAATTAATCTAAACATTTTTACTTTTTACATCACATCAATCACTTTTTATTACTATTCAAATTTAAAAAAAAAAATTATTACAATTTTATTTGTTTATATAAAATATTTTTACCTTTTGTCTTATATCAATAAAATCTAGGGTTAAATACTAAATACTCTCTAGAATTTTATTGCTTTATTTTTTATTCTTTACGGTTTGATTTTTATCACAGGAAGTCCCTATGGTTTTGATAATAGACCAAATTAGTCATTCTGTCAGTTGACTTAACGGAAATCCACGTAGACCAATCAAATGTTGACATGTGGCACTTACATAATTTTTTTTAATAAAAAAAATGTATTTAAAAATTAAAAAAAAAAATTTGGGAGTGACCGACACCACCCCCAGTGGGTACTCAGGGTGGCTGAGCCACCCCCATCCGACTAGATGGGGGTGGCCATGGCCAAAGGGGGTGGCCAAGCCACCCTTTTTTTCTTTTTCTTTTTCTTTTTTTAAAAAAATACATTTTTTTAAAATTTAAAAAAAGACAAAAAAAAATTTAAGTAAATGCCACATGTCAACATTTGATTGGTTCACGTATATTTTCGTTAAGTCAATTAATGGTCAACTGACAAAATAACTAATTTAATTTATTATCAAAATCATAAGAACCTTTTGTGATAAAAAAAAAAAAACCCTAAAAAAAAAAAAAAAAAAGAGCAATAAAACTATAGGGTATTTAATATTTAACCCTAATGTCTATTACACTTCGATTCACTTCCTTTTTTATGATATATATATATATATATATATCTATTTTTTTTGTGGTCATCATTAATTTTGGGAAAAGAGAGGGGAGAAAGTGGTCAGAAATTCAATCGATTTGACACTTTAAGTGGGCAGCTGGACCACTCTAATTAGCCATACATGTCAAAATCGGTGGCCTCTCCCTCTAGGCTCTAGACCTTAGCTCATAAAAATAAATAAATAGATACGCATCATTTGACTCGAAGATCCTTGTGGGATCGGTGGTTGGTTTGGCTTGGGCAATAATATGTTTTAGAAAAACAATATATATATAATTAACAAATAACTTAAATTATTTACAAAATTTATGTGATATTGGTAAGGGTCTAATAATAAAGGTACTTTAGAATTAAAATACCATAGGATAATATATTATTCTTTAAAGATAACATTAAAATTATGGATTAGAATTTAAATATTAAATATAAGTATTAGCATTGAAATAGTTTATTCTATTTAAAGACATCAGACTCATTAATAAATGAAGAAAATCAATCTTAAACATTGTGTTTGAAAAATGATTTTAGGTTTTCTTAAATCTAAAAGGTCTCGATACCCTCATAACCTAAAATCTATCTCATTACGTATTTGTAAAACCATTCATGTAACACATATCACAATTAAAGAAGTTTTAACAAATAAACTCTCCATTCTTCAAATTTTGTTTACATTTATTACAAAAAATTATATGTTTAAAATGCATGTAATGTTGATGTGGCAATTTCAATTAATTATTATTTTTTAAATAAGTATTAGTTTAATAGTTAGTTAAGAATTATATATAAGCATTATAAAATAGAAAATTATATCAAAACACTTTGGGTAAGTACGCCAAAATTTTGTTGTCCCTAAGTTTTTTTTTTTTTGACAATTTACTCCCTGGGTTAATCGAAATGCCAAGAAAATCTCTTCCGTCAAATATTTTTAACTACCGTTAGATTGGTTGAAATATACTATTTTGCCACGTCAACATAATAATTTTTTATTAATTTAATTTAAAAATTAATAAAAAAAAATAGAAGGGGTGGCCTAAAGCCACCTCAAACCACCTAGGGGTGGCTCACAAGCCACCCTTAAACCCTAGGGGTGGCTGCGGGCCACCCCAAACCACCTTTGGGGTGACTCGCGAGTCACCCCTAGATGGTTTGCAGGCTACCCCCACGGAAGCCACCCCATAATGGTTGAGGTGGCTTTTGGCCACTTCTTCTATTTTTTAATTTTATTAATTTTTATTTAATTTTTAAACGAAATTAATAAAAAATTATTATGCTGATATAACAAAACGATACGTTTCAACTAATTTAACGGTAGTTAAAAAAATTTGATGGTAGGAATTTTTTTGGCATTTCGATTGATCCAAAGAGTAAATTGTCGAAAAGAAATTTAGGGATAAAAAAATTTTGGCGTGCTTATCCAAGGTATTTTGATATAATTTTCCTGATGAAATAGTTATATAATAAAAAATAAAAAAAGATTTTTTGCATTTCTGTTTTAAAAAATAATTATCCTCTGCTTGCCTTCAATAATCAAATAAACAATTGTAAAGAGGACGGTTTTTAAGCTAACAAAATATTTTATAAAATTAAAATTCTTACAAAATAATGTAATACAAGATAAATCCAATCACGTGACTTTGTATACAAATTTAGAAACATGGAATAACAAAAGGGCATTTCTGTCATCTCAATTAATAGTTTTGCTTCCCAGATCGGTACGTCACTCTACATCGTACACATTTCCTACCCCCCCACTACTTTTCCCAATAGGAAATATTTTTTGAATTCTTTGTCGCATTGAAAAACATCCATATTGATTGATATAACCTACCAATCAAACTGTCATTGTCAAACTTAACGAAAAAAAAAAAAAAAACCCTGTCATTATCTAGAGTAGTGCGCGGTAGCTGGCTGTGTCTGGGGTGATAAGTACGCTGGCTTATCAGTTTCTTGATTTGTCAATGTGTCATTTTAAATAATATCTCAGCTTTTTTTAAAAAAATAATAATAATTTTCAAAATGAAAGTAAAATCAATAATTCGTAAAATTCCAGGTCAATTTTGTAATACGAAAAATGATTTGTATTAATAATTTGTTAATTTTTTTTTTTTTCATATTTTCTTACTACTATTAAATTTGTGAAATTCATCGGGACAAAATTTTCCTTTAAATTAGGTTTGATGAATTTTCTTCAAACTCGGTTAAATGAATTTTCTTCAACCAAATCTATAAAAGTGACATGTGTTCATTTTTTTAATAACATGTGAGATATACATGAGTATTTGATAAAATATATTTCAACTTTGTCCCTGCTATTAAAATAACATGTGCATTTCACGTGTTTAAGGAATACATGTCACTTTTATAGACTGGATTGAAAAAAATTCCTCCAACCCAATTTAAAGAAAAATTTTATCAATCGTTAACTTATGTAGAGTCTATTACGTAAGTTCACAAATTAACTTATGTTGATTTTTAAGATGATATGAAAAAAAATATTAATACAAATCATTTATCTTGCAGTTGATTAGTGCCATGTTAGCTTTTTGTTGCTTTACATTAAAATATATATATTTTTTAAAATTATGTGATGTGGTAAAAAAAAACTAATGTGACACTAATATATTTTACAAAATTGGCTGAAAATTACACAAAATTACCTATTTCAAATTCCTAAAAAAAAAAAAAAAAAATTGAAAATTATGCACTTAAGATCGAAAAACAAAGATTCTGATGTATTATTTTAAAATGACGCATTGACTAGAGAATTTATTTTTTAATTTTTATTTTTTTAAATACTGTGAGTTTTTACAATATGGGATAATATGTCTTGCCTTTTTTTGTTTTTAGTTTTAACAAATATAAGTGTGAATTATTTGTTAATATATTTATATTTGTAAAAAAATAAATAAATAAATAAATACAGCCCTTAGGCTAGCCTAATCATATATATTCACCATTAAAAGGCCAAAGCTAGGCATCAAGGTATATAATTCACAAGATGTTTAATTTATTAAATTATCGTATGAATTCTAGCAATATGAAGATTTTCATCGATCAGCTTGGTGACAACTATTGCCTAGTCTTTGTCATCTATACCACTAACTGTTGTCTCCCTGTCTCTATCTCTTTAAATTTCTAGGCTATGGCCAATTATTCTTATTTAGTACATTTGTATTAATCAAAATTCCACAGCATAGTACCCCACTAAAAGCTAGGTGTTTAGGTATATAATTACCTAGGTACGTATTTCATTTATATAATAAATGTAAACCTAACCCTTATTGAATTCTCCCCAACACTCCAACAGTATGAAGAACTTCTTTAATCATTAATCTCTCTCTCTCTCTCTCTCTCTATTATTTGCTGCTTAGTAAAGTTTCACAATTTGAAGGAAGACAACTAAATAAAATAAAATAAAACTTATGGGAGAGCATGTTGCTCTAGCATTACAATATCATATAAGGTCAACTATCTCTTCTACCCACACTTGATCTAATGCCCGACTACTTTTGCTAGTCTATGAGCTTTAAATATTGGCTTAGATTTGCCAAAACTGCAAAGTATTCAAAACACTTTTGATATCATTCACAATTTGTCCAAAGTTACTCCAATTTCGTCCTTCACCATAATTGCATTTACTATCTGCATCGCATCTCTTTTTAACATAATTTTCATTTGTGAAAAATTAATTGTTTTTTTTTTACATCTCTTCTCAAGTGCTCGGAATTTTGGTTCGGGATATAACTGGTGCCCATATCCACAAGGACCACATTATATTTGTTGTGGCCTCGACAACGTTAGTATCCCTATTCTAGGTCCTAAGACTAGCAAGTATCAATGCAGTTGGATCCAACACTCTTATTGCCTATTGCTTTTAAATCGCTAGGTATTCACCGTATTCTTAGGGGTGTATATGTGAATACGTATACGGATACAATCATTTGAAATATCTGTAGTACATTCGCAAAATGCGGATATCACTTTTAGATATCCGCATCATGTTTTTACTAATTGGATCCGTGCAATTATTATCTGCTATCCACATTTTAGGTAATAGGCCTATTTTAGTCTCTTGGACTTTATTTGGGTCTCTATTACGACCTATTTTAAACAATTTTGAAAATAATCCTAGCTGATTTTTAGTGTTTTGGATTTGTTTTAATTTGTTTAAGCCTTCATGTTTTGAAAATATATTAATTTCACATTACTCTTGCCTTTTTTTTTTCCTAAGTGAATGAGTGAATTGTAATAATAATAATAATAATAATAATAAAACCTAAAACAATGTAAACATTTAACACCAAAATGACGTTGATTTGGTGAATTTATTAAATATAATATATAAAGATAACGTATATGCGGTTATTAACAACATTTGCATACATTAAAACCGCTACATGCATTTGCATATGCAGATGGTGGCTTTTACTAACCGCATCCGCATGTGCGAATAGTGCAGATAGTTAATATCTGCTCACATGTACACCCTTAGTTCTTCTACAGTTTTGTAGTCCTTCCATTGGACCAAGCTTTATACCTATTTTAAGTTGTATTATTTTATACTGGCATTATTTATTGTTAGTTTAATGTTGCAGTAGTGGTTTCTACTCTTGTTGCACTCAAGTTTTCGTCAAGAATAACGCTATAAACTATATATCTTTATTTTATAACTATTATACAGTGTTTATGTGGTAGTCTAAATTAACCATTGGATCAATCATTGTTAAAAAAAATAAAAAAATAATGTTATATACCATATTTTTATTCCATAAAAATATTTGTGAAATTTGTCTTTAAATTCATTTTTGGAAAAAAATATTAAATGCACTTACCCTCTCAATTTGCAATGTTTCCCCCAACTTGGATGGCATTAATGTCTTTCTTAAACTACAAAAAATCTGCAACGTACCCCTTTCCCTTTTTGTCCCTCAAATATATAAATATGCTCTAAAAAATTATAAAAAAGACAAATACCCTTATTTAAAAAAAAAAAAAAAACCCGCTCTAGCCGTGGGTCTGTGGAAGACCCAGTAGATCCTGATCCACTGCTGGTATGGATCACAATTTTTATTTATTTATTTATTTTATGTTTTTCAGATTTTTTTTTTTGTATTTTTTGTTTTTTCTAAATTTTTGAAGTGACCATTTTTGTTACCAAAATAAAGGGATATATTGCAGATTTTTTTTTATAGTTTATATATATATATAGTGATTATAGTTAACGGAGCCTTAATTGCAAATGAAGTGTTAATTTGAGAAACTGGAAAGTTGATGGCAGTCTAGATTTAGTATCCGATGGCTATGATTAAATCTAACGAAATGGGAAGATTGAACGGCTGAGATTACGGATAGTGCCATACTATGTGGCAAAAGCTTAGTGGCTCGTTCCCCAATCAAACGTTCCCCCCTCCTCATTCGATCTCGGCCTTATCAGCCCTCACTCAGCGTCGCCACTGCTTCGTCGCCGCCGCCGCTTGTTCGCCATCGCATCTCGTCTCTTTCCCCCTTTGGTTTGTCTCTCTCACCTCTTCTCTCATTTTCCAAACTTGCAAAACTTCGTCTTGACTCGAGTAGGTGGATGCTCTGTATGGAGACGCCATCGAATGAAAATTCGGAGCACTCAATCACTCCTTCCAATGATGCTGTTCCCAACGAAGATAATATCGTCCCTGAGGCCACTAATCACGGGTATATACCGCTTACCTTACATGTTTTGTTCATAATTCGCTTTGCCTCTCGTGTAGTGCTTCTATGGTTTATCGCTTTGCATCTTTTCCTCTTATGTATGTTCGGTGTGGCGTTGAAATCTTAGGGTTTCATTACTTGGGAGCCACTGACTTCATACAACTCTCTAGCTTCACTGATTCTCTATTCTCATGAAATCCCAAATGTCCCTTCGAATCATATAAGTTGGAAGCTCTCTCACATGACTTTGAGGGCTTCAAGAAAATTTTGGTCCAATTGGATGAGGACCAAAACAAAAAAAAAAATTTACTCATAATTTTTTTTTTTTTTTTTTACTGCTGGTGTCCGAGGGAAGAAACGTGATGGGTCACAAGGGTATTGAAATTTGTGGATTGGTTAATGCTTTGGCGAGCAAGCGCTAAAGCATGCTTTGGGCTGTCATTGAGGGGTACCAATGTACCATACATCATCCCCTAGTATATCCAGATTGTAGGTAGGACCTAAACTGAAACATTCTGGATCGAGCAGAACCAACAAAGAGATAAACCAAAAAATCTGTATCTTGGATCCCACGGTTGTGATACTGAATCTATTAGTATGGAATCTTTTATTTTCTGAGTGAAATCTTTGCGCTTCAAACATATGATATTGGTAGAACGAACAACCACATCAGTTTGCTGAATTTGCATTCATGAGATCAAATAATTAAGGAGCTATAACGTGATTATTGTATTTAAATGGATCGTTTGTCAAAATTGATGACGTAAGTCTATTTCTTAGCTGTTTAGGGAACATGACTTTTGTTCTTGCAGCAGTGACTTACTTAAGACTCTCTCATCTAAGAGAAAAAAAAAGGCCCCTAATGAAATTTTCTTCACATTTTGAATGCATAAAGGAATTGGTGATCCCATGTCTTGGCTTTTAACTTACAGAAGGTCCGATACAAGCTCCTTTGAATCTGAACTCTTCAAGTTCTTACCAATTTCAGCTTGAAGTGGTTGTTTTAAAAGTGTCTAGCAAATGCATGACAACTCCCATGAATGCCGTGGAGGGACAAAAACAACCCAAGTTCCATATGTATCGAAAGATGATTTTCTTATCTAGCTATCTCAATCAATTTTATCAACCCACATAGATTTCACAATGAGATTGGAAAGAAGAACAATCTGCTATCTACATCAGTATGTCAACCAAGAAGACAAAAAGGTACAGATTTTGAAGTTCTCAGCTTTTGCAGTGGCTGCTATTCAAAATTCATGGTTTTCTATTACTTGAATACTTTGAAACTTGAGTTAAAGCTTTCCCTAACTGGGGGAGAATTGAGCAACAACCAATGCATGGCTGGACAAAGCATTCTATGCCATAGGCAACCAGCCGTACTGTACAAGGAAAGAAAGAAAAAACCACAGTTGTTTTAGATGTTTCCAGCAGCCACTTTGAAATTTTTACCTGGGAGAAAAAAATGAAAGTTAGCATTATAGGGTGCTTGAGAATTTTTGTTAGTTACATAACTGCTATGTAACCGTTAGTTACATAACTTTCTCAATGTGGGACACAACCTCACTTGTGAATCTTCCACATTGACCCAACTCCTCATGCGTGAGTCATTTTACACGAGTGTCATGCGTACTCCAAGAGCTACCACTCTTTTTACCGGAGTCAAACTAAGACACTCGTATCAACATCGGAAGCTAACCATAGCTCTGATACCAATTGTCAGGGAGAAAAATATTAGAGCATCTCCAGCAGAGCTTGAAAACTAGCCTTTTAGTTAAATTTAGCTATTTTCACTTTTTTTCTTGCTCCAACAGAGCTTGTAAAGTAGAGGTTTTCCCTACTAGTGCTATAGTGAACTTTCATATTTAAAAGTTCACTGTAGCCCCTTGTAAGATTTTTTTAATTATTTTTTATCTCTCCTATCTCTCCCTCAACGCTCAAACTTTTCTCTCTCTCATTTCTTGCTCTCCCTCACCGGACCCTCACTGTCATCCAAATATGGGTTCAAGAAATTCTCCCTCTCCTCATCTTTGATGGCCTTGGCTCTCTCAAGGAAAAGGGCACGTAAGAGTTCAAGATCTTTTCCTTGTGTACCTTGTGGAGAGTGAGCTCAAAGTAGCGTTTTTCTGATCTCGGAGGATAACGATCATTGGGGTTGTTTTTCTCCGAGTCGGCGCAGGGTAGAGACGATATAGCCACGAATTGGGTGGGGAATGAGCTCGTTGGCCATCGACCGTACAAGCATCATTGAAGCGGCCATGGAGGCATAGGCTAAGAATAATTAAGATGGTGAAGGCATGTCTTTGGGGGGAAACATGATTGCAGACTTTGAGCTACCAAGTGTGAATGTTGTTTCAAGGTTTCTCAAATGTTGGGGTGCTTGATATTCACCGCATCAATTTTTGCTCTGTGTGAGAGAGATGGGGAAGAAAAGGGAAAGTTAGAAAATAATAAAATAATATTAAAAAATAATATTTAATTAAAAGAGATGGTTAAAATAGATGTTCTGCTGAAGTGTGTAGTGAAAAACTAGTAGCTAAAATGAAAGAAGGTGTATTTTGAGCGGCTAGAATAGCCACTCTTGTTGGAGATGCTCTTAAGGGAGTCAAATAAGAGTATATATAGCTCTGATACCAATTGTTAGGGAGAGAAATATTAAGGGAGTCATATATATATAAAGAAGAACCTCCTTTACACCCACAATTAATGACTATAAGTAAACCATTTGCTTTAAAACCTCCAACCTTTAATAAAAAACTATAATTCTACCAAGAATGCAAAAAAAAGAGAAAAATATAAGTCAAAATATACAAAAGAACAAAAAATAAAATTTTTTGCAGAATGGGAAAAATTTATGAACGCACTTAAGTTACATATAAATTTTTTTGAATTTATCAAAATTTATGAAAATAAAAAATTAAACATGTTAACTCAGTGGGAAAAAGAAGATAAAACTATAACAGTTGAACAAGTCTATGCTTTAAATAAACATCATGATACATGTCAATTACTTTCTAAAGAAGTAATTAAAAAACTTAGGGAAAAGAAAATAAATTTCCTTCACATAGGATTAATCCAAGTTGCTGTAAAACCCCTAGTCCGTCTAGGAATCAATGCCTCTGTATTTTTGTGTTTAAGAGATGCAAGACATAAAGATTACAGCATTAGCATGTTAGGAGTCGTTAAATCTAGTCTTCATAAATGATCAATTCATTTTGACTGTTTCCTTGATTTCACTTTAAGTTTAAGTGATCCATAGATCTTAAAAGCTTTAACTTTGAACATTAAAACAGCAAGTTATGATCTGTTAGAAGGAAGCCAACCTTTAGCATTAATTTACAGATTTTATTACAAGTCAATGAAAACAAATCTTAATGTTTATGCTCTTGTTAAAAGTCCCAAAGATAAAACTTTACTAATACAGACACATTCTTGTGAAGCAAACGTTAGAGTACCAAAATTAGTAGTTTGGTTTGAAATAGAACTCCCATCAAAATGGCTATTAGAAAATGAAAACATGCCAACAAAAACGGAAAATACAGCATTTGATCTAAACTGTTTACAACAATACTTAGATGGTAGTGTTAGGTTAAGTTTTGACAGACCAAAACTCAACAAACCACCCTTCATGATAAAAGAAACAACTTTCCAAGATACAACACAAGCCGTAGAAATTCTACCTCTTCCTCAGCTTATGCTGAACCTTTAAGAAGAGATAAAAATTTAAAGTAAAAAGGTATAAAGATAGAATCACAAATAAGCTCCCCATGTTATACAGCTAATCAAGAAAATCTTGAAGAAGTTTTCATTGAATGAAACATTCTGTAATACATGGATGAAACTCTGACATATATATTTGTGAGATTTCACTGCAGAGAGGGAAAAGAGAAAAGAGTATTATGAAAATTCGGAAGAACCGAATTGCTAATACATGAGCGGAGGATGCTATAAAATATAAATAGAAAGATAAAAAGTTGAACACTGTAGATGAACAGTGACTTGTCGGGATGAACACTATAGATGAACAGTGACTTGCCGGGATGAACATTGATGAATAGTGATGTGAACAGTGCTGACCGACATGAATAGTGATGAACAATGATGAATAGTGCTGACCGACATGAATAGTGCTAAACAGTAATGGCCGACAAATAGTAATGACCGCCAAAATAGTGATGAATAGTGCTTGCTGTATTTGGGCTTTTCAGACTTCAATCTTCACCAAGATTATAAGGGTCTTGGGCTTCTTGGTAAAGAGGCTGTACTTGGTTTGTTGAAGAGGAAGATGAAGGTAAGCTTTGTTCTCCTTGGTATATATATATATATATACCAAGGAGAATGCCGTCAGGTTGCTTACGCCCGACCAACCCTAACCCCACAGTGCAGGGGTCTCGGAATTTCACCAAACCACGCCGCTGTTCAGCATAGCGCCTCAGCTGCACTGCGTACCAACCAGAGCATACGAGTCCTAGCACTTGAGCGGACCCGCACCTGCCGCAGGAGAGCCTCTCTTTACCATTCTATTAAAGAGTGAGAGGATCAACAGTCTATTTTAGGCTCTGATACCAAGAGGGGGCTCTTACGAGGGGCATGCCATCAGGTTGCTTACGCCCGACCAACCATATATATATATATATTTGGATACAACTTTTAGCTCAAAAGCATAAGCTAATGGGCTTGGGTCCACTTTAGGCATCTTAACTACTATTTTTCTTTATACTTTCTCAAACTTTCTCAATGTGAGACACAACCTCACAAGTGTACTCACAACATAACCAATATGAGATTTAGTATCCATGTAACACTTTCGCAATCCACCCACAAAATGCGAGACTTAACTTTTGGGGGGTGTCATAGGTAACTAGCACTAATTGGATTCGATTAGGTTCCTTTAAAGTACTATTAATTTTTTTTTTGTTAGTTATGAATGAAATTGGATTGATGTTTCATATTGGTTGGGATCTGTGGACAAAAGGGTAGGTTCTTGCAAATGGTATTCATTTTTCCAATGGGTTGGTTTTAGGTGGAAAGTTTTGCATAGCAGTGCAGATTATAGAAATGGATGTAAAAGCATTGGAGTACCTGAGTTTTATTAAGTCATGTAGGAGTCTATTCTAGAAGGAATATATGAAGTCTCACTGTTGAAAAAGTCCAAAACTCTGCAGATTATTATTCTTAATCAATATGCTTAATTTTTCTGTTGCTTATATGGTTTATAACTGGTATAAAATTTTTAGATTGGAAACCTACTTAAAAGATCCAGGATTTCTAATAGGTGAATAAGATCAAAGTAAACTAGAATTTACTAAAATCATAAATAAATGCTTCATAACTTTGACATGAAACTACCCAAATCTGTAAAATTATAAAAAATAACTGTAAACATGCAAATGTTTATGAGTACCATCTTCTTGGAATGTGCTATATTTGTATATCTTCTTAAACATGATCAGCAGAAGTTCAGCTACTACCAAATGATCGTTTCTTGTCGAATTTTGATTTTTAATCTATTAACCTGCAACCTTGCTAGACTGGTCTTGATGTTCATCATTGTCTAAAAATTTCTGTGTGTTGATATTTGTGTCTTCTATGATTTTTATCTTATTAAAGGAGTGTTTCACTTGAGATTTTAGAGGCGTGGAACTGGAGTGTGAGTTTGCTGAAGAAGAAGTCAAAGGCATACTTGAAGTTATTGCATCCACTGGGAAATTTTGGTATGCTTTCATTTAAAAATTTCCTTCTTTAAGTCTTGTATGGTTAGATTTAGTGCTTAGTGCATCTTTTATTGTTACTGCATTAAATGCATGTAAGAAGCAACAGCAAAAACAACCAGATCTCTTTTAGGGAATTACTACTATTATTTTTTTGGGTGGGGCTGGGGGATGTATCTCAATCTTTGTGTATCACCATCATCATCACCAGTGGCAGCTCTGTTACTGTATCTCTCATTTTCTTCCCTTGATTCAAATAATTGTCTTATGTTTTGGTTTGCATATGTGATAGCCTTTTTGGTTGCTCTGTTTACATTATTGTATGGTCTGTCATGTTTGGAGTATGTTCATTTTATTGCTAGATTAAGAAAAGGAATGGGTATTCCATTAAGAAAATGAATAGTTATTAATGGAATAGACGAGTGGAATAGAATAGTTATTCATATTCCTTAGCTTGGTAACAATATATGTGTTATAATTGGAATTGAACCAAAGTTAAAAAAAAAAAACCCACATTTCTTATTTTTTCTAAAACTCAAATTAAAAAAGAAAAAGAAAAAAGAAAACTGTTGAATTGCAGCAGGTGGCTGGCCACCTACTGTAGGACCTGGGGTGGTCACACCACACCCGGTGGATTTGGGGGTGGCTTAGCCACCTCTGATTGAGATCGGGATCCACCGGGGATGATCGCATCACCCTCGGAGCACCTCGGGGGTCCACCCCAAGGTGCCCCGGGGGTGGTGCGACCAACCCTAGGTTCTACAGTGGGTGGCCGGCCTGCAAATCAATGTTTTTCTGTTTTTATTTTTTTGTTTTTTAATAAAAAACAAATTTAAGGGTTGAAAGAAAATTTTGAAAAAAATTTGTTTTTTGGAAAATGTTGTCTATTCTTTAAGGAATAACTATTCATCTCATTTTTTAGAGGAATAAGTATTCCTTTTCATAAGGAAATAGTTATTCTCATGGGAATAACTACTTCTAGGAATAAGTCCTACCAAATGAAAGAATAGCTATTCCTAGGTTTCATTCCGCAAACCAAATGGGACCTCATTCTTTTTGAAATTGTTTTAAGTGAATGTTGAAATAATGAGTAAAATCTTTAGTAAGCAAATTGTTCTTCAAGATCACACTAATGGAGGAAAGAGGAGTTGAAGATAAAAGATTTTTTTACTAGGGTTGCGTCCCTCTGCACTTCCTGTGTACTAGGGTTGCATCCCTCTACGCTTTTGATATACAACATTACTTATAAAAAAAAAAAAAAAAAATTCTTTTAACAAGACAAATGGAATAGCTATTGAATTGATGCCAAGGTGTGACATGCTTTTTATAGTTTTTAATTTCTTATGATTACTTAAAATGGAACTTCTTTGATAGAAATATGACCTTTTAGAAGGCTTGAAGACTTGATAGAGTGAAATCTTTTCCTCATAAGGTAGCGTTTGTTTCGCCATAAAACGTTTTCAAGAAAACTCCCTATTTTCTGGTGTTGGGTGCAGACCAAAAATACTGGTCAACAGAAAATGATTTTTGGTTTAACAACAAATTTGCCACCATAGGGAGGAAAATGGCTTATGCTTACAAGGGGCGTAAGCCATTTTTTGGACCTTGTCTTCCCCTCTGTCTCCCACCCCATTCTCTAACTGCGACACCACCCATCCTTATTAAGGAAATCAGTTGCCCTCTTTCCCCGATGCCACCTCCCGTTGTCTCTCGGCTGCCCCTCACAATTGCGCACCCCCCTATGTTGCAACCTTCCAACAACTCCATGATAAGAATCTTCCCTAGAGCCGTGGACAAGCGAAAAAAAGCTACTTTCAGAAAACAAACCTAGATCCAAGGACTCTCCATTCCGTTTGCACAAGCAGCACCTATCGACTGCAATCTCTTCTTAAGATTTTCCATGGTAAGAATCTTCCCTAAAGCTGCAGACAAGTGAAAAAAGCTACTTTCAAAAAACAAAGAATCTTCCCTAGATCCATGGACTCTCCATTCCGTTGAAGTCATGTCTTTCATATGATATTACACCTTTTTCAAAAGCAAAAAATGTTTTCCAGCTTCATATTCATTATGGAGAAGTGATCCTATTGCCGTTTCATCTCCAAATCGTTGACACTTATCTTGCATGTTTCTGGTAGTGTTGTATGTTGTTATTTATTATATGTTTCGTTCGGAAGAGAAATGTGGTGTTGTGGAGTGTTAAGACATTGGATCTAATTCAAGGAAAACTCATTACTTTCACAAGACACGCTTTCTTGATTTGAATCACTCTTGTCATATTGTAACACCAGGAACCACCAGGAAATTCTTGATGCACTTTTCATAAAGTGGGTGGTATAAAGACATTCATAGGTGCTAAGTCCTACATTGCTTACTTACTAGGTGAAATTGAGCTTTATAAGTGATTCACGATGATGGATTCTGTGATGGTACACTAGTTGACATTGTCATAATTAATTCAACAACCTGATGAATTATGGTTTTATTGATATTTTTAATTGATATTTCTATTTTGTAAATGCAACTGGATTGTACTGTATTAACTGTTGATATTGAGTTGTAGTTGATTTAAATATGGCAGGCAAGGTGTCAGTTAGCTGTGAAGCAGATTTGTACTTATTTTTGTTACTGTGTAGCTATTTCAATGTTTAGGTGATAGGTTGCCCATTTTGTCTTAGTTTGCATGTTACAATTATAGGAAATGTAAAAGTGAACGTGGTCGTGATGCATGATATAATTGCTTGTGGTCACGGTGCTAAATATAATTGCTTGTTTAATCTTTGCATCCTTTCATGTTTTGTGTTTTGTACCTCAGGCATGGTTGGTACAAATTGAAGAATATGCTATCCTTTCAGCTGAAGCAGGTATGGGGAGGAGGTATACTGGCATGAGTCTCTAGTTACTTCACAGTAATCATTTTTATGGTTTTTAGTTTTTGTAACATACGACATCATTGCATCATTATCTTCGCTTTCCAGAATGACCATTACCTTTTCTTTCTCTATGAAAATGAAGGTCTTGTCGGAGTATGCTGAGGCAAAAATGACTACTGAGCAGCAAAATGCTTCTTTAGGAGAAACATACCTGGAGCTTGTAAAAAGGTTGGATGAAGGTATATTCCTAATCATGTCTTCTAGTGCAAAACATATGGGATTGAGGTTAAAAGAAGATTATCAGGAAAACATATGAAAATCATTAATTCATAATAAGAATGAATATGTCAGTGGCTTGCTGGAAACCTAGAGTCTTTACTTGATTCTGGATGTGTGACAACTGAATTCTGAAAGAATATTTTCCAGCTTGGCTTGGTTGAAAATGAGCTAAAGCAACCAAATCTAATACTTTGGTGATTGAGCTTCAATTGATTGAGTGGAAGATGCATTTAACTTCAGTCCAATCCTAATCAAGCTTGGCTTGACTTAATACACGAGCTTTCAATGCTTAGCTTGTGGTTTAATGGTTACTTGTTCAAAAGAAAGTGCTAAGCTTGTTTTGATTGCTGCCTCTGTTGAACATGGTTTTGCTAGCTATTTTTGAAACCAATTATGGTTTCAGTGGACCACTAGTGGATGATCCCTTCTCAGTTCACCTTTTACTGGAAACATTGTCTTTTTTGAATTTTATATGAAAAAGTCAGAAAATATTGATTCAAACTTGTAAAATGGTTTGGCTTGCTGAGGTGTTATCAGTATTAAGTTTGCTATATTTTGCGTATCCATGTTTTTCTTGCTAGGAAAAAATTGTAGATGATGTAGGGAAAAAGAGTAGGTTCTTAGTGTTAGATTGCATTGATGCCCAAATTGGTGTGACTTTGGATTGTGAAGCCATTGTCCTCCCAACCACATTGTACCAATGGTGCTACATTGAAATCTTCCTCATAGTTTAGAATCATGGAAGACAAGGGTTTGTAGTTTGGGGGGGTAGAGTGAGAGATAGAGAGACTGAGAAGTGAACCTGTGCTGCAGTGTGAAGTCAGAGTTTGTCATTAGATCTAGTTCGTAGCATCTGTTACACTTAAAGTTTTGGTAAAAAAAAAGTTTTGGCAAGTTGCTGGATGAAGCCTAACTGCTCTACCGTACTTGTTGGCAAGTCGCTTAAGGGGTCTTTCATGGACTCTTGACAGACTTAAAAAGGATTTGGCTTTGGATGGACTTCTTAGAACTAATCCATCAATAGTGAGAAAGAAATAAATTTCTTATCTTATCATTCCTACTGATGGTTGATGTGAAATTGCTAGTTGAAGTTTTTAATGGTGTTTTATTGGGAAGGTCCTCAGGCCTCTCATTCAGTCGGCCCATGAATCATTATAACACTCACATAGTTGTGCTTGCTATACTGAATATGAGATTGCTCGTCACTGGTCTTGTAGTTTTTGTCTTATGTTTAATGAATTTCTTGTTTCTTTTCTCTCAAGAATATAACATTGTAGGATTTTAGTTTCATTTAGAATCTTTTTTTTTTTTTTTTTTAGTTATTCTATTCATAAAATAATAATAATAAAAAAAGTTTCTAGTTCTTCTCATGGAATTTTTTGGAAGTGTGGGTTAGGGTCTTGCAAGTGGCATTTCATGCAAAAAAAATTCTGAAGGCTCGTGTTTTTATGATCCTTTATGTCTTTCTATGATGCAGCTCTTCTTAGCTTTGTTGAAGGTCCTCCATTTACCCTGCAGAGGCTCAGTGAGGTGATTACTTTCATTTTGTATATTATTTAATATGTTGTTAGTCATGCCGTTTATAATTACATTATTCATCTATTGTTGACTCTCTATGTCTTGGTAGTGGTTTTTAAACTGTCATAGCTCTTTTTCCAACCGCCCCCGGCCACCTAAAAAAAAAAAAAAACAAAGAAAAAGTTGGTGGATATCTTTGGGGGTGGGCGATGGGAATAATTGCACATCTTTAACTAATTTATAACTTGTTCTTGCCTAGGAAGATATTGCACATCAAATGTCTATTTGCTGTTACATATCTAATTTACTCTAACTTGCTTTAATATGTACTATTTTATTTGTACTGGGCAGATTCTATTGGAAGGACGAAGTATTTACCCAAATCTCTCGAAGCTTGCTTTAGCACTAGAAAAGGTATGCTAGTCAATACAATACTCTTGCATGCATTGTACCTTTTCTGTTTATGTTTATGTTCGTCTTTTTTGATTTATTATAGGGATAAAACTATGGCTCTTATGGGACAATTTTCTTCTAAAATTTATGTATTAAACGCCTGTGTGTGTGTATATATATACAGTTTGTATTTATTCTTTAATCAGGACCCCGCTTTTGATGCTTACTGTTTCAACAATTAATCTTGTCCTGTTTGTAGAATTTGTTGGTGACGTCTATGTTGACCATCTCTACTGATCCGTATCCGCAATCAGTGATGCCAAAGGCAGACGAAGCAGCAGAGAAAGCAAGCGAAGAACCTGAGCCTCACCCGAATTCAGTACAAAACGGGGTTGAGGCTGTTGTGGTAGGAGACAGGGATGAAGTAATGACAGATGTAGAAGAGGCTGAAATAGATGATGAAATGACCATCGACATGGAAGCCTTTGAAGAAATTGTTGGATCGTCAGAACCAAAATCTGAACCAGCTGCTGATTCTTAAGTCTTTTAGGTGATTGCTTTTGGTCAATTGAATGCCTCAGTTTTTTCCTGAGCTCATGGCTCCTCCATATGCGGAGGCCGCCAGGGTTTGGATTTTGAGATGGGTAGTGGTGGTTGGCCTAGGCCCACTGTATTCTGGTTCAATTAGCATTCAGGAAAGAGTAGATCCTCGCTACATGGAATCACATAATTCCTATTTCTACATCCCAGATGGATGCTGTATTACTACTAATAATTTCTATATGATATTGAGGGGTCTTTTATGTAATCTGAACAAATTGACAGGGAGCCCCTTCTATGGCCAGTCTAGCCTGATTTCTCTAAATCCTCACTCTGGCTGCCTGCCTGGCCTCCTCCTTTTCTTTTCTTTTCTATTTTTTTAATTTTAAATCGAATGAAGGACTTATTTAAGTGCCAAAAAATAAATGTTTTTCTCTCTCCAAGAGAAATTTCTTGGATTTTGAGTCCTGATAATATAAAATAAAAAACATTATCAAAGCAGCATGCGTGGATGGTGATACTTTTGGTTAATTAAGGGCCCAAGTCAATAATGAAAAAGCATGCATGCATGCGTGCCAGGTTTGATTCTCAAATTCTTAGTTTGAAGGAGCCCAAAGTTTTCTCTAAAGATTATGGCTCAAGTGCTAAAAAAAGAAAAGGAAAATTACGGAGATATTTTCTGTAAATTTCTAACTTTCAAATTTAATTTTAAACTGTTCATAAAAAGAAGGAGAAACTAAAACTAAATTTGAACAGTTAAAAAAATTACAGAAAATTTGCTGTAATTTTTATTTTTATTTTATAGCATTAAGCCAAATCCTTCTCTAAGAACTTATCATAATTTATTTCAATATGCGCGTGAGCAAGTAACAAAAGACTGATCCTTCCCATTACAAGAGTCATGTCCAAGTTATGGGAGGCACGTGGTAAGTGAACTTGTGAACTGAAATACAGGGAAGGGAGCCCACTGGCACTAGAACCATCTTAACTAGGAAGTGATGTAACTTGCAGTAAACATAATGGCCTTTTATTGTCCGGCAAGCAATGTCGGATGACACGCATTTGGTGTTTTTTGCATGTGGGGAAGAAATAGACGTTACAAGTAGAGTACATTTGATCACTTCAAAATTAAAAACAGAAAAGGATAAAGACCATCATGTTTTAACGAGTTGATCCCTCTGTAGAGGAACAGGATGAATGAATAATAATAATATGCGCTTCTTAGTTTCACGGTCTACAACACCATGTCCATCCCCGTACTGGTACATGCATTGAGCCATCCTCCCAAGGTTCATTACGATTTCAATAAATGGTTGAGAGAAGGGAGAATCCGCAGCTCTTTCTTCATTTATCTTCTTCCACGTGTTACTAATCAAAGACCTTATGTACTCACGGGCATCTTCTTCAGTTGCACCAGTTTCATTCATGTAACACTGGATTGATTTTGGAACATCACCTCTTTCTAACTCATCCTGGTCAGTTTCAAAACATAAAAATATATAAAGGATGTTAAAGTGTTCAAAAGCATTCTTGATGAAACTCTTAGGATATGTACTTTGTTTTGCATATATACCTTAGATGTTCCAAGATCATCTGCAAGTCGTACAATCATTGATGACCAACGAATTATGTTGGGGTACTCTTCCAAGCAATCCAAAGCTTCCTTTGTTATTGGATTTGTGACAAGAAAATAAGCATGCACTAATACAACTGGTGCTGATATTGAAACCCATGCATTATCAACGTATTCTTGAAAGCATGGTGTATATCCGCTGTAATACCACTTTGCTTCCAGCAAGTAAGATTTGCATAAACCTGCCCACTGAAACATTTAAAGGGGAGCAATTAATGAATAAAGGAATAATATATAATGGCGATTGACGAGTTTAGATGTCAAGTCCATACAGCTTTTTTAAGGTACTGAATGTTATGGAATCCTTGTTCTTTAAGAGTGTCAAAGGCCATTTCATTAATGGAATTGTGGAGAGCAAGAAAACATATCTTCATATAGTATGGGAGCCGATCCATTGCACTGGTATCCCATCTGGAATCATAAAGATTAATCTTTATATCAGAAATGGACATATGTGAAGCATTTGATCAGGTGTATTGACATTAATATATACGAACCTCTCAACAACATCTGTGAAGAGCTCAAGTTCCTCCAAGGTGCCATATACATCATAAACATCATCGATTGTAGTTATCAGTGCAATGACCTTCACTAACATTCTCCTACAATATCCGAACTGAGGCTGAAATATTATTCCCACTGCCCATAAGAAACTCTCCATCAACCTATCCCTTGCAAAGCTCAACTTTTCGCCAAAGCCGATGCTCCTCCACGACCTTCATGTGAAACAAATTAAGATGGATATATCGTACGTTCAATATTACTACTTTTAGAGTTACAGGCTTACAACAATGCATTTTATTAATTACCTTTCAAATTATACTAGCTTAATTACAAATTTAGGCAACAATTTATCTAGTCATTAATTAATTATTTTCATGTTGCCATGAGATTTATTTTTGATTTTAGTATTATTCATCTTTTTTACATGCACTTACAACTTTAGGTGTATCAAGTGATCAAGCTCCTCGTACTTCTAGATGAGATCCAAGATACAAAATGAGAATAAACATATTTATTATTATTATTATTATTATTTAATTTTTAATTTTTTTACCTTGACACTTGTTTAAGATCTTCTTGGTGGGCTGCTTGTACTATGTTGAAGTCCAATTCTGCAAGCTCAAGCAAGGTAGAGTTCATGTCCTCTATGCTCCTATATACATCAATGAACCACCTCGCTTCAAGCCTTAGCATCCTCCAATGTAGCGGAAGCTCCAAGGCATGGCTCACCATAACATAAAGATTTCGATCTTTGTTTTGCTTTATGTACTCTTTGAGTTGTCTGGTTGTGAAATCTCTTGCTTCCTCCAAGATACTTTCACCTTCTATCAAAAGGAACGAAGCTTCATATAAGCAAAGCATTCCCTTAGTATCTTCACGATGCAATTCCTTGAAGTTCCCTATCTCATTCTTGAAACTATTGAAAATATCTGCATTCAACAAAGCTCTTGCTTAGTCATTAACTATAAGTGAATGCTTAAAAGAGAGAAAACGAAAGCATATTGGAAAGAAAAAGAGACAAGGCTTTAGGGCTACATATTGACTATATTGAATATTGAAGTATCATAATCTATATTATCGTGGTTTGTATTTGTAAAGAAGATAGGACTAGTGAACAATAAACCCTAAACTAAATAAGGAAAGAAATAAAGCTAAATTATAATATTGAAAATAGAAAAATGCTACATATAATCCAAGTGATCACTCACAACTGCTTACTCTTTGATGTGACATTGAAAATCACTATTAGATGCTATATGTACTTTCATTTGTTATTTTATCAAATTATAATTTTCACGTTAAATATGATAATTAATAATACTTGAGAGTATGTATCACTCCTCTTTGAAAATATTCTCACAGTTGCTATTTTCTTTCTCCTACGTGCATTGGTAGAAGGCTTCTCCTTGCATCAGAGTCCTTGATTTATTTATTTTGGTCGAAGTATTGATCACTAGTACTAAGTTGTTTACCTTGAGGCACACTATATCCATGTTGTCTTAGCAGTCTAAACTCAAGAGCAGTGGCGTATAAGTTCTTCTCCTTCTTGCATATACCATGGTTGGTATTCATGTATACACCTTCCAATGTGCTTCTTATTTCATCCTCAAAGTGATATGATAATCCAAGTCTTTGCAGGATATCAATCAGCTCGAGTTGCTCCAGAGGATCCACCTCTTTGTCGTCAAACATCATTCTCACTTCTCCCTTCAACTTATCAAGCCGTCTGGTGCATGATTTCCCCTGCCAAGCCAAATTAAAAATAGTTACAAAAACTAGTAATAAATAAAGACAGACCATAAGAATCAATATATAAGAAAATGTATACCACATATTCACTTGTAAGTGACTGGATGTAATCATAGTGCCAAATGGGAGGTTGATAATTTGCTGATCGCCGAACACTAGTAATATTGGAATTAGTACTTGAGATTTCGTTGGTGGCCCTGCATTGGAAAGGACGAGAAACATTGACACTTCCGGATGTTACAAGTACTGCCATGGAACGTTTTAATGGGAGCATGTGGACTGAAGCAAGAAGATGAAGAGCCATTGAGAAAGGCCTTTACTGAAGGTAGCATACTATGGTTTTTGGCTTGAATGGGCTCTTGGGAAAATATGCTTACACCCCACATGCCTTTATATATTATTAGTTTATACGTTGGGAGTCTGTCAAGTACTTTGTGATGAGTATTATTATTTTTAATATATATATATATTCAAAAGATACTATTACAACTCAAAGCTTTCTCTGGGTTTTCAAAATACAATGACCTCCTCAACCTTGAAGGATAAACGTTCCAAGTTATCAGACTCTCTAGGGCATGTTCTTTACAGCTGTAAATTTTAACAATTTCTAACACGATGGGTTTGTTTCTACAATTCTACGTGGAATTTTTTATTTTTTATTTTTTTTTTGATGAATAAAACGTGGACGTGAAAGAAAAAAAAAAATTGTGGATATCTACAACATTAAAAAGGTGATTCTTGCGTACGTACTTCGTTTTTTTTCCGATCAACGTCAAGGAAAAGGAGAGGGAGAGTGGCCGGGGAAGCGATTAATTATATATTCTCACGTACGTTCTTTCAATAAAAGGGAGCTGAGAAGATGAATAAAGCAGGTTAGTCTTTTTTACTACTACTATAACATATTAACATGCATGGTAAATTAAGCAGGTGGGTGTAGAACCCATGCATGTATACATGTCTTATTTGGGCCCTCAAGCTTTTTTATTTATTTTTTATTCTAAACCATGAAAAAAAGATTCTTGTCCGCTAAAGTCTGAGATTTCCTAAATTATCATATCACGACAAATTAAGCCTGAAAATTACATTTGAGGATCACATGCAATACTGACTCAAGGATATGCTCCACATGCAATAATATTTTATGAACGATCGTACAGTTTATTCAGTACTTGTATATCACACACATGCCGTGCACCGATAGCTTTTGGAGTTAGTTAGGGCCGGCCAATGTATTTTGAGACCTTAAGCGAAACTTTGAAATGAGATTTTATATTTTTCTTTAAGTAAAAAAATTATTTTTTTAATATTATTATTATTATATTTTATTTAAAAATCATTATTCTCGCTTTTTGGAATACAAAATTACTGATTAAGTTTTTATAATCAAGATTTTCTAACATTCTTTTTTCAATTGATATTATCGCTAATCCATTTAATTTCTCTTTGAGAAAGAATCAAGTTTTTTTATATAATTTAATATGTCAATTGGTGCATTTTTTTTGCATCAATATTTTTTCATTGGCCTGTGTCATAAATATTTGTTCTTGTTCATTTATAAAATTTTCACCTAAATTATCCTCTATATTTTGTTTATTTCTAATAACAAATTTATTTAGAGCTCCTCTTTGAGACTCAATCAGTTTCTCTACTCTCTATTTTATTTTTATTTATTTATTTTTTATTTATTTATTTATAAGTTTTTCATATCCAAATGCATATTTTTTACTAGTACACATGTTTGATTAAAAATATTAACAAATTAAACGCATGTTATATAAAAAAAATTATTTTGACTATAATAAAATAAATTATAAAAATAGAACAATAAATCAGAGAGGCAGAGACTAGAGAGTTCTTGGAAATTTCTCGTTTTTTAGAGGAAGAAGGTTTTGGAGAATTAGCATGAAGGTTCTTGATCTCTGAGAGAGTCAGAAAAATTGCAAGCTAGATAATAGATACGAGTGAATGTTCTCGTTCTTATGTGAAATTCCAACAACAAAGAGACAAGAGATAGCCTACATTCCACTTTGAAAATAAACAATACTATTTGATTATTCTTTTAATGTGAAATTCCATCACTCAGAAACAATAGGCGTTGGTGATAGGTTTTTTAATAATATTTCATTCTCCAAATTCCATCTAAGAGACAAAGATGTTGGTTAGAGATTTTTTTTTCTTTTAAATTATTATTATTATTATATGCTGGTCCTTATTACTTATTTACCATTATTAGAGGCCTTAAATTTTTATGGAAATTTTTTTTGGGCCTTATTAAATGGGGGCCTTAGGCGACAGCCTAAGTCGCCTAGCCTTTGGGCCGGCCCTGATTGGAAGCATATTTTCCCAAGTACGTACGTGGTATGTTATGGGTATTATATAAAGGGATTCATTGGAAGCATATTTTTCCCAAGTATCCATCCATTCAATCCAAAAACCACAGTAAGCTTCATCACTGAAAGCCTTCCATCAATGGATCTTTACCGTCTTGCTTCACTCGGCAATGCCAACTTCACTCCACTACTTAATAATCGTAATAAGTAGCGGTTAATAATCGTCCTTCTTTTACAGTATTTCTTGCTAATACAACAATAATACTTTATGTATTTTATTTAGCCTCTAACTAACTTGCTGGAAGAGAAAAGTTATCATCATATTAATTATTAGGAAAATGCTTCATTTCTTTTTTTTTTTTGGTCCTTTTTCAATTCTCCCATTTTTTAAAATTACTATTGAATTTGTAAGATTCACATAGTGTTTTTGGGCTAGAATGGTGTTCAGATATGTATATTAGTGTATTAAGTAAAAACTCTTAAACAGTTTATTTCTCCAACACATAAACTCCACAAATTTAATAATAATTTTTAACAATAAATAAATAAATAGAGAATGTATAGTACATCTACTTTCAAATTTGATACGTTTGTTGCTGCCTCAAATTGGGAAGCATATAGGCTCTGTTTGCCAATGGACTCAAAAAAGCTTCAAACTATTCTTCTTAAATTCAACTCCCAACATTCTTACTTTTTACATCATATCAATTATATTTTACTATTATTCAAATAAAAAAATCATTGCAAAACATTTTTTTTTTTTTTTTTACTTTTTCATATCAAACATTCTCTTACTTTTTTCGTACATCAATCAAATCTTGCTACAATTTCGAGCCACTATCTTTTTCCAAGCCATTGGCAATCAGAGCCATATGCACTGCCTGAATTTCCAAATTTCATCTGTACAATTGCGACATGAATGAGTGTAGACATACCATGCATGATTGCCACATAACTAACTGGAAACATGACATATAACAAAAGTGATTATTGTCTGTAATGATTGATTGATGACTTTGTTATAATACTTGTATTTATAATAATTACACGATATATAATTGGCTGTGAAATACAAATTACAAATATATATAACTTATGTTTTTTTTTTTGTTTTTTTGTCAGTTTTTAAAAATTACATTTTGAATCTTAGATATGATATCATCTCATACTTCCTTTGACTTGATCTCCGCCCTTTTCTCTATTTGTTTTCGTTTGTTTGGCAAAAAAAAAACCTTTAATGGCATGATGCTATTCTTAAAAAATTTAACTTCTAAACATTTTTATTTTTTATATTACATCAATTATTTTTTATTATTATTTAAATAAAAAATTAATATATTTTTATTACATTTTCTTATCAAACATTTTTATTTATTTTTTTTATTTTTTTCACTAATCAATTTTTACTACAATAAAATGACCCAAAGCGTTTGCCAAACAGATCTTACGACTTGTTTTATCTTTACCGGGCAAATGTATGTGGTGTATTCAGATCTGAAAAAGTAATTCCAATAGGTTTCCACCGACATATTGATCACGGGAAACAGGATATAGAGACGACGTCCGAATGGAAACAAAGACGTACAGACCTAGCTACTACACGATGCATTATTGCTACTTACAAAAAACATTCCTACCCTACAAACATGAATAATGCGCACAGGAAAAGGTCAATCATAATTGTGCAGAAATTTGGCTTTGCTGGGAGTAAAAATACTCAAGTACTTCCAATATATATATTAATTTCTTGTACTATACAAATTAATTAATTGATTTTTTATTTATTTATTTTTTTTCATCTAAAACATGCTTAAACAGTCCTAAAACAGTCCTAAAATTGCTTCAAATATGCCTGAAAAGGCCTAAAACGCTACAATAAATTCAAAAGGCCCATACCTAAAAGACAGTTTGGGCTACACTAACCACTGTTATATATTTTAAAACTACTAATTAACCGTCTAAAGCAATGAAATTATAGTTACAAAAATCTGATAATAGCATGTACACCATCTACTAGTCGTTGTTGTATGTACATGTGCAACAATGCAAGATTACATTATAGGCAACAATTTTGTCCCAACATTAATCCTTTTGTTCTCGCTTTTGGTATTGATACAATATTATTATTAATGCTGCCAAGTGCCAAGTACTTACGCACAACCACTTTTATGACTTATTAATCTACTAAAACTTGAACTTTTGAGAAACTTAAACGTGATTATTTAATCATAGTTGTGCTGTACAATGTAAATATATATCCAGACACAATTTTGTTATTATCCTAATTCCTATATATCAAAACAGTTACAAATCTGTGAATAAAAAAAAAAAACATTTTATTGAAGATTGATCAGATGACAACATACCTGTTGATTGGATCCAATCAGAGATACACAAAAAAATAAAAACATTTTATTCAAAGGTTGACCAGATGCCAACATACAAAACATGTCATAAGAGAAATGATAGATACAAACTGAATGATAAAAATCATCACTTATTTCAAAAGTTTAAGGTAAATTAACGTAATCTGAATTTGAATTTAAAACCTTTGATTTTGATACCACGGAGAAGATAAAAAAAAATTGGTTTGAGAAGGACAGGAAAGCATATATATATATATATATGGAATGCATGTGTAGATTAAGGAAAAACCTTAATCTACAATGGTACATAGAATTTTGCCGGTATAGAAAATAATGCAACAGTAACATCAGGACTGTCAATCTTCTCTTTGTCTTTGTGTTGGAAGCCTTCAACGGCTAGGAGCCTAGGTCTTTGTGTTGTATAAAAAAATCAAAAAATTTCTTTTATAGTGATTTTTTTATTTGAATAGTAATAAAAAATGATTGATGTGATGTAAAAAATAAGAATGTTGAGGTTGATTTTGAGAAATTTTTTTTAGATTTTTGGGTCCAATCCGGTTTAGCCTTTTGCCAAACACAGCCATGGATTTCAATATCAGGACCAGTTCTATTTGGGCCAAAAACGTCGTTATTTTTGAGTCATTAAATTGAAGAATTTTTGTAGTGTATATTATATAAGGGTCTATAAATGTAACACGTGATATGTTTTGAGTATCATATAAAGGTATTCACTTGAAGCATATGTTGCGAAGTATACATTCAATCCAAAAACCACAGCAAGCTTCATCACTGAAAGCCTTCCATCAATGGATCTTTACCGTCTTGCTTCACTCGGCAATGCCAACTTCACTCGACTGCTCCCACCTAAGACTCCCATCTCATCATTCGTGAAATCCACAAGTTTTCCTCCTACTTTTCTATGCATGGCCACCACCCAAATCTCAACTCCTTCCAATATTGTTCGGCGATCAGCAAATTACCAACCTCCCATTTGGCACTATGATTACATCCAGTCACTGACGAGTGTATATGTGGTATATATATATTTTTTACCTATTTATTTATTTTGTCTTAATTAGTAGTGCCCAACTAATGAGAAAATTGAATTGCTAGGGGGAGTCACTTACCAGACGGACTGATAAGCTTAAAGGAGAAGTGAGGATGATGTTTAACAAAGTCGTGGATCCTTTGGAGAAACTAGAGTTGATTGATATCTTGCAAAGACTTGGAATATCTTACCACTTTGATGATGAAATACAGAGGACCTTGGAAGGTATATACAATGCTAATCATGGTGGCAAAATGTGCAACAAGGAGAATATATACGCCACAGCTCTTGAATTTAGATTGCTAAGACAGCATGGATATAGTGTGCCTCAAGGTAAACAACTAATTATAGTAATCAATTCCTTGCGTAGGCTTAATATTTAACCCATCATTTTTAGTCATTGACCGGCGGGCTTTGTTGATTGCAGAGATTTTTAATAATTTCAGGAATGAGATGGGGAACTTCAAGGCATGCGTATGTGATGATATCAAGGGAATGCTATGCTTCTATGAAGCCTCATTCCTTTCGGGAGAAGGAGAAAGTATGTTGGAGGAAGCGAGAGATGTTACAACCAAGCAACTCTCAGAGTACGTCAAGCAAAGCAAAGATCAAAATCTTATTTCTATAGTGAACCATGCCCTAGAGCTTCCTCTACATTGGAGGATGTCAAGATTGGAAGCGAGATGGTTCATTGATGTATATAGAAGCGGAGAAGACATGAACCCTATATTGCTTGATCTTGCAGAATTGGATTTCAACATGGTACAAGCAGCCCACCAAGAAGATCTAAAAGAAGCGTCAAGGTAAAACTTGAGGCACTGCATGCATTACTAAGATCTGATTTTAAAAAATAATGATAGAATTTTTTTAAAAAAAGAAAAAAGACATACCATTTTGAATTGAGGCTTTGCTAAGATCCGGTACGTCAAAGAAGTTTTGCTCAATCTATTTGCTACTCTCTTTGCTCCCATGGAAAAACCATAAATACCATAAACTAAATATAAAAAGAAAAACCTAATATACAGTACTATTACTACAAGAAAAAATTGAACTAGAACCTTGCAATTGGAAGTGTGACGAAGACATAATAATCCTTTATCTGGCAAGACGTTTGCTTTGACAATGTGAGTTTGTTTGTTTGTTTCTCTCTTTATTATATTTTTTCCCTTTTTCCTTTACGTATGACACGTTACAATTTTAAACACTTTATTGGAATGCTATTTTACGCAAATTTTGTAATTTTCATAAATATTTAGCCAAAACATAAAAGATTACTTAGTCAAAAATAAAATATTATGTAGTCCAATTTGTGTATTTGTAAATATGGACTTGGCTTGAACGAAAGAGGAAGAAAAAAACAGAGAGAGGGAAAGGGAGATGGAGAAGACAAGCTTTGTGTACCATTAATGACAAGCTTTTACCAAAGTGTTCTCAACTATACATTTTAAGCTAAATATTAGTTATAACAGGGAAGGAGAAGTCTGAATCAAGGAGTAACCTAACCAGAGAGCTTCTCTTTACAAAAGTAGTGCTTTTCTCTAAAACAATTCAAACTCGAGGTGCTCTCCTGTAGCTTTACACTCCAAAAACACAGGTAGCTCCGGTGGAATGGTGAAACGTATCAATGCCCAATTCAAGCCTTCACAGAATGGGTGCTGCTTAATCTCAGCAACCCCTTTCTCAGATCCGAACCCATTTGCCTTTTGGACTCCTTTTACCAACAGCCCTCTTATGAGATCTCTCGCCTGGCAGCTGACAATTACTGGTTACGATCACTACCATCTATTCTTTCCGTCGACGTTTCGATGCCATCGAAAAGGCAAGGACACTGCAGGTCACCACCTGTCTTCTCTCCCTCTCCCTCTCCCTATCTCTGTTTTTCTCTACCTCTCTTGTCAAGGGCTTGCTGTCTCTTTCCTGAGTTTTATTTATTTATTTTTACGCTATCTATTGTGAGTTTGTTGGGAGTTAAATCTGGGCCACTAAAATTTCTACCACAAATATGGGTAGTTTTTATTTTATTTTTTATTTTTTTACATGTCCACACAAGGGAAGGGGAATGAGAATTCGAACTAGTGACCTTTGCTTCATGAGACGTGGTTTACAGCTGATTGAGCTACTCCTTAAGAACAATATGGGTAATTTTCATGCCGCATAGAGTATTATTGAAGAATAACATAATACTATTTTAAGCAAACTTTTGTTCTTTCATAATTACTTACCCAAAAATAAATGATAAACGCATGTTTCACTATAAGGATTCAGCTATTATATATATATATATATATATATATATATATATATATATATATGATTCTTAGTAGATAACGTATATATTGTGTGGACCCTATAAAGGGTAATATATATAGAACTTGTGGCACTGCAGTAATGATGAGCACTAAAATAAAAATCAAATCTGGATGCTATATGAAAAAAGTAAATAATTAATAAATTATAGCCAAAAAATTGAGCTAGTAATTAATTGACTTATACTTAATAGTGAACCCTCTTAATTTGTTTCACATGAAGGTGGTGGAGGAGCACAGGCCTTGGCGAAAAGTTGAGCTTTGCTAGAGATAGGCTAATGGAGAGTTTCTTATGGACAGTGGGAAAAACATTTCAGCCTCAGTTTGGATCTTGTAGGAGAACGTTAACGAAGGTCAATGTACTAATAACAGCAATCGACGATATTTATGATGTATATGGTACTTTGGATGAGCTCGAGCTCTTCACCGATGCTATTGAGAGGTTCGTATTAATGCCAGTACACACCTCAAAATGCTTCATATATATATATATATATATGGCTATCTTTGACATAAAGAAACTCTACTCTTTGTGATTCCAGATGGGATACCAATGCAATGGATCAGCTCCCATATTATATGAAGTTATGTTTTCTTTCTCTCCACAATTCAATCAATGAAATGGCGTTTGACATTCTTAAAGAAAAAGGATTCCACATCATTCAATACCTTAGAAAAGTGGTATGGATTAGACTTCTAAATTCATCCTTATTTATCTTAACATACTTTTTTGTTTCTTAAATATGTGATGTGTTATAAATAATTCCACAAATTCATTGTTCTGCTTTCAACATCTCAGTGGGCAGATCTATCGAGATCTTACTTGTTGGAAGCAAAGTGGTATTACAGCGGATATACACCAAGCCTTCAAGAATACATTGAAAATGCATGCATTTCAATATCAGCACAAGTTATGCTAGTGCATGTTTATTTTTCTATCACAAATCCAATAACAAAAGAAGCTTTGGATTGCTTGGAAGAGTTCCCCAATATAATCCGTTGGTCAGCAGTGGTTTTACGACTTGCAGATGATCTTGGAACATCTAAGGTATGCAAACCAAAGTATATATCCTAAGAGTTTCATCAAGAATGCTTTTGAACACTTTACATGAACGAAGCCTAACATCCATAAATTTATATATTTCTATGTTCTGAAACTGACCAGGATGAGTTAGAGAGAGGTGATGTTCCAAAATCAATCCAGTGTTATATGAATGAAACTGGTGCAAGTGAAGAAGATGCCCGTGAGCACATAAAGTCTTTGATTAGTGAAACATGGAACAAGATGAATGAAGAAGCTAGAGCTGCGAGTTCTCCATTCTCTCGAACATTTATTGAAATTGTAATGAACCTTGCAAGGACAGCTCAATGCATTTACTTGCACGGGGATGGTCATGGTGTTGAAGACCGTGAAACTAAGGAGAGTGTATTATCATTATTTATCCATCCCATTCCTCTACACAGAGATCAACATGAAGCAACTAGAGACTCAACCTTAGCGAAGGTCTAGTGTTTAGAGTTATCTTACTTCTCTAAGGTTTAGCACTTTTTTCTTTCATTAGGGTTAGAAGTCTCAAGGTATGTTAGAAGATAACGTCAGGTTTGTTTAGAAGTTGAATTCTATCTTTATTTATCGCGCGCGTGTGTGTGTGTGTGTTTTTCTTCTTAAATTAAAGGTGTTAAGTCTAAATAAAAGGGGATGAGACATATTATTCCCAAGCGATTATCTTTTGCATTGAGGTTATGGTTTAGCTCAACACAAAATATGCATGTTATATGTTGAAACTAATTAAATGTCTTGCAACAAAGATGAATTCTACATGTCATTTAGAAAAAAATTAAAAGCAAAAGTGAGAAGAACGGTTTTATAAATAATAAATATTTGAGCTAAAAATTAAAATTAATATTTAAATATAAAAAAGCCCCACTTAAATTTGTTGCCTTAAGCCTCATAATGTATCAAGCCATCCTGATTAGTGTTGTCGGCATGACCATTTCAACAACAAGGATATATATGATTTAACAAAAAATTATAACATAATGAAATAATTGAAGAAATTGAAAGTTGAATACCCCTAATTAAGAGTTTTTGAACTTCGAACGAGTACTTTCAAAACGAATAAATATTCAAGGGGATTTTATGAAGTTTCCCTTTAAAGAAATTATAGCCCAAAAATTAAGCTAGTAATTGACTTATACCTAATTCGAAATTTAAGAAAATGAATTGATGTGATTCCAATGTATCTTTTTTTGGTTCATATAAAGGTGGTGGAGTACTAGCATTGCGAGGGATATGCTGATGGAGAATTTCTTCTGGACAGTGGGAGTAATTTTCATTTTTCAATATAAAAGATTTAAAATTTTATACCACATCAATTCACGTGGAGTACAATAACAAAGGCAAAAGGATTTGCCCAACACCCTAATTATCTCCTACAGTTACAAACTCAACAGTGGTTGCACCTAGAGATTCTGATAATGTCTAATCTCAATCATGAGAATTACTAATAGATCACGAGATTTGGATCCCCTCCATTTACTAAGAAAATGAGATTCTCATTTTTCCTAATTTCAGCCCTTAGATGATCAATCAAAGGGTTCAAAATATTTCAATATTAAAACTAAAAACTAAATACAACCACACTGGATTATATACCAAATTTAAATTAAAAAATTAATTAATTAATTTTTTAAAAAAAAAAATGAAAAAAAAAAAAAAAAACCAAAGGTGGTGGCATCCCCATGGTCTGTCTTGTTTCCAGTTAATTAGTTATGCGGCAATCATGCATGCATGCATGGTATGGTATATCTACACTCATTCATGCCGCACTTGATTTACATGCGTACGTGTCAGTCCAAATTGTACGAAATCTGGCAGATATATTTCCCAATTTCACGAAAGTATCAAATTTGAAAATCATGGCATATATGATTCCTATACATTAATAACCTCTTAAATTATTTACATCTGGCCTAATAAATATTTAGTTAAATTTTAGCTAAATGAGCATTTTGTTTTAGCTATCCACTTTTTAAAGCATTTATATTCGACTTAACATTTTAGCTATTAACTGACATATATATATATATATATATAGCTATCAACTTTCAATTTTTTATTTAAAATATTATTTATTTATCTACTTTCTATATTCTTAAAGAAGAAAGAGAAGAAGATTAGATTTTTTTTTTTTTAGGTATAGACAAACTCTTAGTCACTTTGGCTAGTAAGATGTAGGGTCTTTTTTCCTGGCATTTATTATGTGACTCCTAGCATTTAAAATATGTCACAAACACACCCTTTTCGAAAATTTAGGCAAAGATTGAATAAGAAATCCTTGGTATATGATTTCCGAGAGTGTATGGTATGTTTGGTTGGTAAAAGTTGTTGTGAAAGGTCTAAAATTCTACTATGGTTATTTGTTTTTGTTTTTGGTTTTTTGTTTTTGTTTTTTTCTCTCTTTTTGAGAATTAAAGTCAAAGGTTGGAAAATCCATTTCTGGAATCTTGTTCTCTGAAATTCCTATTGCATTTATGGTTGCTAATTAATTAGCAACCACAGGGAGAAAGACAATCACAATATTGTGGATGCTCTGTTTTTTTCTGCTTTAATAGGGAGAAAGACAATCACAGGGAGCTTTGTAGGGAGCATGAAGGAAACAGAGGAGATGCTTGAGTTCTGCGATGGTTAGTGTTAACAAGCCCTTGAATGGTTGGAGAAGAATGATGTAAGATTAATATTAAGAAGAGTAAGGAAGAACATGACTATTGATTTGACAAGTTTAAGAAATGTTCACTGTTTTTCGATATTTTATAGCTCTGGTACTGTATTTTATAGAGAAACGTTTGTTTTCATTTTTTTTACACATTTTTTGTTCATCTCCGTATAAAAAATGTGTAAATCTATCATTGAATCTGTGTGATTCATATGATGGATCTAAAAAAAAGATGGACAAAAGATGCATAGGAAAATAACATTAAACATGTTTCATTTGCATAAATGTTGTAAGCGACAAAGGGTCCTACAAAACAAAAAGAAGGAGGCAGAAGAGCTTGCCAGAGCGGGCCGGTGGAGGATAACTCTTATGCCTAAGTCAGTATTCTATAAGAGAATGAAGAAAAGAACAAGAGAATGCTTGGAAATAACTAAATTAGAACCCCTTACCTATGCGTCCCCTCTCCCCTTTATACTACTAGGCATTTTGGGGAGATTTGATCCCTTGTTTCCGCAAGTTGTGCGGGGAGACACGTTACACTCCCTTGTACTACATGTGGTCATGGTTAGGAGTGGCCAAAACCCACATAATCAACCACGATCCGCCCCGCCCTGCCCAGTTTTCCTCACAAAAAATACAGATCTAAGTCAAATATTAGGATACCCATGCAAGACAGGGGCGGGGCTGGTAGAAATTTTTAAAAATTTCAAGTACCCGCCCCGTAATAACCATAACCCTAAAAACCTAATACCCACAATAACTCATTCATCATCTTATTCTTTCTTCACTCCGCCTCTTCTTCTTCTTTCTTCATGTTCTTTCTTTCATTTTCTTCTCTCCTCTCTCTCTCTCTCTCTCTCTCTTGCTCTCTCTCTCTCTCTCTCGTCGATGGTTCTCTCCTCTCTCTGGGTGATATAAACCAACCCAAACCCTCATCACTAGCCCAAACCCGCACCATTCACCCTACACAACCCAAAACCCAGCGGATATTTTTCTTTGTAGCCAGGTTGCGGGTCTAATTTTTGATACCCACAACCTGTGGGGCGGGTACCAAAATGCTTAATACCCAACCCGATTCGACTTGTGCCCACCCCTAGTCATGGTGTGTTAGTCGTGAGACCTCCATGTACCTTTAGGTATGGCATTTTTTTTTTTTTTGAGAAAAATTAGTCACTTCTATTAATGAATCAGAACAGAAAGAGTTGTAAAAACTCCTGCATTACATCACCCCAATTCAGACCAGGAAACACGGTCACTCCCATTGTCCACTCTCTCCCCACCAGATAACAGGCAGCAGTGAGTGCCACCTTAATGGCTACACAAACTGATGCCCCCGATAGGTTCTTCGAAAGTAGAAGCAGGAGCTGCCACTCAACCATGTACGCCAGAAAATTCAGCTACAGCATCTCGAGCTTGGTGGACCAGCTCATTCGGATGCATGAAAGAACCTTCATGAATGAAAGCGTTTCTGCGAAACCACACACGTCGCACTATCCCCGCAAAAAGCCGAAGTTCCTCAGTGTCACACATCTGGAAGATCGCTTCAGCCACCCGGCCAAACGTCGGACCATGTAGCGAACTCTTATGAAACTTCTTGATACTTCCACTCCACACATCCCTTGCCCAAGGGCAGCCCCACAAGATGTGGAAACACGTCTCCTCCTCAAGAGCACAAATAGGACATAATGCATCCTTAGTGATTTTCCTTCTGTACAGGTTCGCTTTAGGTATGGCATTTGCTCTAGCCATTAAAGAATGTCAGCATTTATGTGACATATATTTTCTCTAAAGTGACATACAATTTTCCGAAAGTTTAAGTGCTCTAAGGATTGAGAATAATTATCCCAGGACCCACTAGCCGACTCTTGTCAATCGATCGAAACAAAAAGAGATCGAGTAGGCAATCGAAACAAGAAGGGAGTTGGCGATATCGATTTCACACAGCTTTTCGTGAACCACATGTTGCGAACCGCAGAGATTAGCAATCTCCAAACCACTTTTGAGGCGGGCCCAAGATCCCAAGGCACGCTCCTCGATAAACAATGGAGTCGCTCGGCCATAAAGACCTAGACTGTGAGTGGGCCGTGGCCGGAAGACTAGCAAGCTCACATCCCAACAAATGTAATGGGAAAAGTTTTAAATCTTTCAGTTATTCCAGCTTGTAAAGTGCTTATTATGATGTGTTTCCACCTTGTAATTAAATATTAGTGTGCTTACTAACGTTTCAAGATGTTTTTATTGAAATTATAATTTGGGAGCGTTATAGTTGGTATTAGATTGAATCAACTACATGTAGATCGACCATGCATGGGTGCACCGCGCGTGTATGTAATGCCCCTATATTTCACCATTTTTTTTTTTTTATTCTTTTATATGTATCCATGAGGCACTAGTACTACACTTGACTTAAAGAATAGCAGCGCAATTTAATTGATAAAGAAGTCTGAGATTTCCTAAATTATCATATCAAGACAAATTAAGCCTGAAAATTACATTTGAGGACCACATGCGCGCAATAGTGACACAAGGATATGCTCCACATGCAATAATATTTTCTATATGGACGAACGTTTCAGCCCGCATGTACTAATGATGTTGGAGATATTTTCCAAACAAAATATAAACATGCATGCATATGTAACACGTGGTCTGTTATGGGTATTATATAAAGGTATTCATTGGAAGCATATTTTTCCCAAGTATATATCCATCCATTCAATCCAAAAACCACGTACAGCAATTAAGCTTCATCACTGAAAGCCTAGCTTCCATGAATGGATCTTTACCGTCTTGCTTCACTCGGCAATGGCAACTTCACTCCACTACTTAATAATCGTCCTGCTTTTACACTTCTTGCTAATACATCAATTCTCTATAAGGATTCAGCTTTTATAGATCATATGATTTGTAATTTGGAAGTCAATCAGAAATATATGATTCTTAGTAGATAACATATTGTCTGGACCCTATATAAAGGGTAATAGAGCTAGAACTTGTGGCACTGCAGTAATGATGAGCACTAAAATAAAAATTAAATCTGGATGCTATATGAAAACAGTAAATAATTAATAAATTATAGCCAAAAAATTAATCTAGAAATTGACTTATACCTAATAGTGAACCCTGGCCTCTTAATTTGTTTCACATGAAGGTGGTGGAGGAGCATTGGCCTTGGCGAAAAGTTGAGCTTTGCGAGGGATAGGCTAATGGAGAGTTTCTTATGGACAATGGGAAAAACATTTCAGCCTCAATATGGATCTTGTAGGAGAATGTTAACGAAGGTCAATGTACTAATAATAGCAATCGACGATGTATATGGCACTTTGGATGAGCTCGAGCTCTTCACGGATGCTATTGAGAGGTTCGTATTAATGCCATTACACTTGATCAAATGCTTCATATATATATGGCTATCTTTGACATAAAGAAACTCTACTCTTTGTTATTTCAGATGGGATACCGATGCAATGGATCAGCTCCCATATTATATGAAGTTATGTTTTCTTTCTCTCTCCACAATTCAATCAATGAAATGGCATTTGACATTCTTAAAGAAAAAGGATTCCACATCATTCAACACCTTAGAAAAGTGGTGTGGACTGGACTTCTAAAATCATTATCTTTTTTTATCTTTAACATACTTTTTTGTTTCCTAAATACGTGATGTGTTATAAATAATTCCACAAATTCATTGCATGTTCTGCTTTAAATGTTTCAGTGGGCTGATCTATTGAAATCTTACTTGTTGGAAGCAAAGCGGTATTACAACGGATATACTCCAAGCCTTCAAAAATACATTGAGAATGCATGCATTTCAATAGCAGCACAAGTTATGCTAGTGCATGTTTATTTTTCTATCACAAATCCAATAACAAAGGAAGCTTTGGATTGCTTGGAAGAGTTCCCCAACATAATCCGTTGGTCAACAGTGGTTTTACGACTTGCAAATGATCTTGGAACATCTAATAAGGTACGCAAACCAAAGTACATATCCTAAGAGTTTCATCAAGAATGCATTTGAACACTTTATACAAACAGAGCTTAACATCCATAATATATATATTTCTATGTTCTGAAACTGACCCGAATGAGTTAGAGAGAGGTGATGTTCCAAAATCAATCCAGTGTTACATGATTACATGAATGAAACTGGTGCAACTGAAGAAGATGTCTGTGAGCACATAAGGTCTTTGATTAGTGAAATATGTAACAAGATGAATGAAGAAGCTGAAGCTGCAAGTTCTCCATTCTCTCGAACATTTATTGAAATTGTAATCAACCTTGTAAGGACAGCTCAATGCATATACCTGCACGGGGATGGTCACGGTGTTGAAGACTGTGAAACTAAGGAGAACGTGTTGTCATTAATTATTCATCTCATTCCTCTACACAGAGATCACAATGAAGCGACTAGTGTTTAGAGTTATCTTATTTATCTAATACTTAGCATTTTTTTCTTTCATTAGGGTTAGAAATCTTAAGGTATGTTAGAAGATAACGTACGTCAGGTTTGTTTTAGGAGAACTGAAGCTATCTTTATTTATCTTGTCTGTATGTTTTTTTTTCTTCTTAAATTAAAGATGTTGAGTCTGAATAAAAGGGGATGAGACATATTATTCCCAAACTGTTGTCTTTTGCATTGAGCTTTTGGTTTAGCTAAACACAAAATATATGGATGCGATCATATATATGTTAAAACTAATTAAATTTCTCATAGCAAAGATGAATTCTACATATCGTTTGTAAAAATATTAAAAGCAAAAGTGATCGAGAAGAACGGTTTATAAATAAGAAATATTTAAATATAAAAAGACCCCACTTAAATTTGTTGCTTTAGCCTTTAGGCCTCAAATATCAAGCTGGCCTGATTAGTGTTGTTGAAGCCGTTGATTCCAGCTCGAGTTTATTCGCTTACACTAGGAGAGTCTGATCGAGGCAGGATCAGATGTGGTAACATGGATATATAATCCATATCTTTGAATTTAAAGCATCAATGTTATTTGAATTTTTTCTCAAGCACTTTTGCGAAGTTATGTAGATTAGTGGTAGAACTTTCTACCCCTAAAAGTCGATCCGCCAATAGCCAAGCTCCCCGGCCAGTAGCGATCGAGAAACATTAATATTGTCCACTTCAATTATTGTAGTGCTTGGATTTTGGTTTTCTGTAATAGAAGATTTTTGCTGTGGGCATACATTTGAGGCCTATGGTCTTAGCTTTGAAGTGCTAATTAAAGTTTTCTCATATGAGAATCCTTCTCAGCTAGCTAATTAAGCTGAAGCCTGAGATAATAGGTGGTGATGGAGAACAAAACTTTGTTTTACACTGAGTTGGAGAGGAATTTCAGGAGCTGACGATCGAGAATTCTGAGATGAAAAGGATTGAATTGCCATTTGCCAATCCTCCGACTTATATGATGGCGACGAAGAAAAGCTGACGATCGATATTACTGAGCCCCCACCACGAATCTGATAGATAGCGATCAATTATAACATGCAGTTCTGCTAACGCGGTGGGTTTCTAGTTTATACGCAACCAAAACGTACGTGGATATCTACAACATTCAAAAATTGACTCTTGCTGGCCTACTAATTATTTCAACTAAAGCTTGGAAGATGAATTAGACATATCATCGTGATTAAAGCTCTAAAGCTTTAATTTGGGCCCTAAAGCTTGTTTAATTTAATAATTTATTCTAAATTAAACCATGAAAAACATACGCAATTAGGTAAGATCTCAGACTTTAGCAGACAAGCCTATCAATTAGATTTTAGTGCCACACTAGCTAGGACACTGTCCACAATATTTTATGAGCAAATCGTTTTAGCTCGCATATTATGTAGTACTGTTGGAGATATTTTATTTATTTTATTTAAGTTCGTATTCTTGAAAAAGTATTTTTTTCTTTTTTGTATTCTTAATTAGATTAGTTACATTATTATGGTAAGCCCTAAAAGGAAATCAGTCTTACATGGGAAAGAGATAAAGAGGAATATGAAAGAATCTGTAATTGCCCATTTGGATTTAACTATATTAAATTATTAATTGTTTGAAAATAATACTTGGGTGATTCACTTGTATTTCTCTCTCAAAATGTTTTAAACTTAATTACTTCTTCTTTTTTATTTTTTATTTTTTATTTAATACATGTTAGATCGATTTTTCATTTTCTTTTGTAAATTGATAAGGATATATGAACGTTATCTTAAAAAAACAACAACAACCATGTAATGTGGCTTAGAACTACGTCTTCTTCCTTCAAAGATGGCAACTTTGCACCAGCATGCGCACTACTCAAAGTGTCCTATCCTTTGGACCTGACTTTGACTTGGTTGAACAATTAATTTCTCTTCTAAAGCTGAGTGGAATATGTAATTAGATATATATGTAATCAATTTTATTTTATTTTTTGTTCTTTGACTTGGGGATGACATCATTTCAACAGTGAATGACGTTGTCCACTGTTGAAACGACGTTGTCCTGATGGGAGACGTCGTTTCTGTAGCAACCCAGATTTTTAAAGTCTTATTTTAGAGATATTAAATTGATGCTATGATTATATTAATATTCATATTAGGTAATGGCATTTACTTTGAGGTTAAGATATTTATTGATGATATTAGGTAATAATATTTATTCTTGAGGAACTTATTAGATCTTATGAATATTATTGGAATGAATATTGATTTGAGGTTATTATATCATGATGATGATTTTATATTGATTATTTTATTGGGAGATTTAAGAGATATGATAATTGATGATTGATTGGTATAATTTGGAGTATGATTGTAATAATTGGTGATATAATAGGATAGTAAATGGTAGGTGTAAGGATGGTAGAATAAGAAGGTAGAATAGTATAGGGTTGGTGAAATAGTATAGGGTTGGTAGAATAGTATAGGGTTGGTGGAATAGTATAGGGTTGGTGAAATAGTAAAATGAGAGTATAATTGTAAATTGACGGTAGAATAGTGTTTGATTTTCTCCTATAAATAGAACTCTTCTCCTTCACAATTTTCACCACTCATCTCCTCTCCCATCTCTTGCATATATTCTTCCTTCTTCCGCTTTTTACTCGGTCTTTCTTCTTTCTAAGAGAGTTTAGGAGAGAGAGAGAGAGAGAGAAAGTCAGTGAAGGGATTGTTATGGGTATGGACCAACTGCAGCAGAACGGGTTTCAAGTAATTACTTTTGATGATCCATTCATGTAATCCACTGTAAGTATTCTTACTTACTGAGTATGATATTGATATCCAATAATACGGATTTTTGTGGTTTTATAACTTGTCTAGCATTTTGCTATATATATGATTCAACAATGATTTATATTGTCGGAAATCAATTGACTCACTACTTCACAGTTTTTGTAGTGCTTGCAGGAATGGAAAATCAAGGTAATTATGCAGCTGTGATTAGAGATTCATATTGAGATGTACAGAGATTCCAAGTTGGTTAAGTTTTGTCTAGAGTTTAGACTGTCGGATAGATTTGTATAAATGCCTTGTACGACATAGCTTTGGGTATTTTTGTATAAAGAAAAGTATTTTAACAGTATACTTTTGTATTGATAATTACAGTTTTTCCGCTATACGAGATCAGGTCGTTACAGTTTCAATAGGGAACGACACCTCTTAGAGACATCGTTCACTGTTTGAACGACACCTCTTGGTGTCGTTTGTACAAAATGACACCTCTTTGATCTACATGGTCTATAAAAACAGCTACGAGCCTATGGCCAAATCCACTCACACACATGCACGTCTACCACTTAGTATTAAGATAAGGGAAATTGTATATAAAATCCTTAGGTAAACGCGCATTTATTAAAAACTCCCTGGGTTTTTTTTTTCCAGAAATTTAGTCCCTGGGTCACTCGAAACTATTAGAAAACTCCCTACCGTCAATTTTTGTTAACTGCCGTTAGTCCACTCAAAACTCACCGTTTCATCTGATTAAAATATTAATTTTTTATTAAT